>NC_089681.1:58859690-59037190 GCF_031753505.1 Anomalospiza imberbis | reverse complement strand
CGACATGGATGAGGGTATTTATTGAGTCTGTCATTAGTAAATTTGCAGATGACACCAAGCTGGGAGTGTGTGTCGATCTGTTGGAAGGTAAGAGGGCTCTGCAGAGAGACCTGGAACGGTAGGATGGATGGACAGAGTCTAACAAGATGAAGTTTAATAAGTCCAAGTGCCAAGTCCTGCATTTTGGCCACAATAACCCCCTGCAGCATTATAGGCTAGGGACGGTGTGGCTGGACAGTGCCCAGGCAGAAAGGGACCTGGGGGTGCTGGTCAACAGCCGGCTGAACATGAGCCAGCAGTGTGCCCTGGTGGCCAAGAAGGCCAAGGGCATCCTGGCCTGTATCAGGAGTAGTGTGGCCAGCAGGACCAGGGAGGTCATCCCTCCCCTGTACTTGGCACTGGTGAGGCCACACCTTGAGTGCTGTGTCCAGTTCTGGGCCCCTCAGTTTGGGAAAGATGTTGAGATGCTTGAGCATGTCCAGAGGAGGCAACGAGACTGGTGAGGGGCTTGGAACACAAACCCTGTGAGGGACAACTGAGGGAGCTGGGGTTGCTTAGCCTGGAGAAAAGGAAACTCAGAGGTGACCTCATCACTCTCTAGAACCTCCTGAAAGGTAGATATAGCCAGCTGGGGGTTGGTCTCTTTTTCCAAGGAGCAACTGACAGAACCAGAGGACACAGTCTTAAGCTGTGCCAGGGGAAATTCAGGCTGGATATTAGGAAAATGTTTTTTACAGAAAGGGTGATAAAGTACTGGAATGGCCTGCCCAGGGACGTGGTAGAATCACTATCCCTGGATGTGTTTAGAAAAAGATTGGATGTGGCAATCGGTATCATGGTTTAGTTGAGGTGTTAGGGTCTGGGTTAGATTGATGGTCTTAAAGGTCTTTTCCAACCTTGTGATTCTGTGAAACACCCATTGTCAAGTGCACAAAGAACAGAACAGTGAAACAAAGCACTGGAATTTACTAAAGGCAAATTACGCCTGAAAACAGGCACAACAACATTAAGATGACTGGCTTGGTAAATGATAAAAGGAATGTAGTGGATGTCATCTACCTTAAATTAAGCATGGTCCTTTGCACTGTCTCCATAAGGTCACTGCAGATAATTGCAAAGATATAGACTGGAAGGAAGATTGCATGGTGGATAAAATCTGCATGGACTGTCTAGGCTTAAAAAAAAAATGATTGGTGTTTTGAAGACCAAGTAGTGGATAATTACTGGTGGCATTCTTCAGGGACTAATACTGAGGCCTGTGTTCTTTATTGTCTTCATTAACAATCTGAGTGATGGAATGAGGTGGGATGAACCTTTTGTCAAGATTCTGGATGACACCAAAGTGGGGATGAGGCAGAGGATTGTGGTAGTGGAAGTTGCCAGTAGAGGCTGGGACCAGGGCTGCCAGTTAGAGGGACCTCAACAGGCTGCAGAAAGGAACTGACAGAAACCTCAAGAAGTTCCAAAAAAGCAAATGTAAAACCCTGCATCAAGGGTGTAAAACTGCAATGGTACAGGAGAGTGAGTGACTAGCCAGGCACCTCCAAAAAGGCATCTGGGAATCCTAGTGGACAAGTCCAGAGTGAATAAGAGAGGTGAAGGCAAGCTGCATTAGGATGAGTGTAGCCAGCAGGTCAAGTGAAGTTATTATTTCCTGCTGTTCAGCCTTTGAAGATCAGATCCTGTCCAAGTAGTGTCCAATTCTGGAACGCCGTTGCACAAAAAAGACATAGACAATTTGGAGCAAGTCTGGTAAGAAAAACACTAAGCTGGTCAGGTCACATGAGGAGAGACTGAGGGAATGGTGCCTGATTGAGGGATGAATCTGTTTCATAACTCTACTAACTACCTGTCAAAGTCTATAGAGGAAAGGAAGCCACACTGTTCCCAGTGCAAGAACTGGAGACAGTGGAATCAAGCAGCAGCAATAAAAATTCCAATGAGACACAGAGTAGAAATTCTTCATGGTGAGAGTGATCGAGCACTGTATCAGTTTGCCCATCTTCATCCCTGAAGAAATTCAGAACTTGACTAGACAATACTCTGGGCAACCTTGACCTAGTTCTGAAGTTGGCCTTGCTTTGGGCAAGAAGGTGGATTAGATAACCTCCATAGATTCTTATTTGTACTGAGATTCTGATTGCTTATTATGGTTACTTCGGGCACTACTATTCAGGAGGAATAAATTCTCTGACTCTTGCACTGTTTTCTTTTTTCCTATTTCCTCTGTGGTCTGTGGCATTTTGGCTCTGCTTCTTGCCTCACCTGGCAGCCTCTCAGCAGCTTTTGCACAATGCTACAGGAGAGCAAAGGCTAGTGGGCCATAAAAACTGGCCAACACGCCAGGAGCCTTTGTCCTTCTGCCTGTTAATCACAAGGTGCTATTGAGGTGTGTGAGCTAGCCTGTGTGCCAAGAGCCTGTGCATCAGGCACACAAAGAGAAGTGATCTAGCAGCAGTCAGCAGCAGATTGCAGAGATGTATCCCAGTGCTGAAAGGGGCAAGGCCTGAACCACCCATGTCAATTAGTGCAGTCAAATCAGATGCAGCAGCAACCAGTTAGACCAGAGTTTATTGTCTCACCTTCCTTCTGGCCTGGTCACCCCCTCCATATCCCATCACGAAGGCACCTTCATTTTTATTGGGAGAGGAATGAGAATCACATAGTATTATATTGAATTATTTTTATTTTATAATAATTGCATTTACTGTATAGATTATATATACTATATTATATAAGATGTAATATGTTACATTACATCTTATTATGTGTTCCTCTTGAGTAGCTTTCCCAGTCTGGAAGTCACCATGCTGCCACCATATTTTGTTCTCTGCAGCCCATGATTTAGCTGAGGAGGCAAACAAGGCTCACACTTTCCTCACTCTCCCCTTTGATGCAGTGCAACAGATTTCAATAAGTGTCTGAAAGTGGAAGTGGCTATCCTAGCTTCAGGAGAACCGGGAATGGAGTCAGACAAGAAGCTATCTCTTGGTACTCTACTCTTTTCTCTAACAGAGACCCTTGTGTTGAAGGAGAGTAGTGTGGAAAGGTAGAACTGGGCCCATAGCATTTCATACTTAAGGACAGATACCTGCTCATATCTGAGGCAGGGGTATCTCTGTCATGGTATGTTCACCCCAGTAAATCAGCATGGCACTGATTTGTAAATGGTTGGCTTCATTTACCGCATTCCTTTCTGCAAACTGAGCCTGTGCTAAGCTGCTGGAGCCCAGCCTCACTTTCCTCCAGCCGCTCACTTCCAAAAAACTATTGACATTGCCTCCAGCCCTTGGATGTTAGTGGTATTTTTGTTTTATGTTTTTCCTAACAAGTTGACACAACTTAACAATGTTGGTCTTGTCACCAGATTATTCTTCTAAATGAGACAGTTATTCACAGTGAGTCATTGAATATTTTACAACATGGTTACAGTAGCTGCTCCGACAGGTACCTGTGTATAGATGAGAGTGTACGTACTGTCACAGCACTGTCACATTGGAGATGTTTGCTCTACCTTTATTTATACAAACCATTCAACCCCTCCTCTCCCTTGCTCACAGGCTGCCCTTTAATTCTCATGGCACCATCTTTCCACCTTGTTACTCGGGTGGATGCACAGAGATGGCCCTACTGCTGCTGTACCTCTTGGGTTTCATCAGGTGTTTGGGGAAAATATCTGTTATTAATATCGTGAAACTGGAGATGTGACCTGTAGACAGTTTATTTCCTGGCAAACCAGTGAGCTTTGGAAGAAGGATTCTTTCCTTGGAGTGGGGAGGGCTCTAGAAACAAAGTTCTTTCAATTTTTCCCTTTACACAGTCCTGCTTGATTTATTTTTCTGCTGCTTCGAAAGGACTTTATGGCCAAGAATAACCAGAATATCTGCACATTTGCCTATAAAACCACTCTGTGGGTATCTGAAAATAAAGACGTCTACTATCTTCTCCCCCCACCTGTAACCATCCCCAGGAAATGAGTATGTGTGTAAGCGTGTGTGTATTCGTGTGTACCTCTGTGTGTGTGTGTGTGTGTGTGTGTGTAACTCTACAGTAACTCTCTGGTTTGCCCAGGGTTTAAGGAATAAGAGTTTATGTGAAACTCACCCCAGATTCTTGATACTTGTTAGTGATCAGAAAGCCTTGTTTATCATCTCCACTACATGGCAGGACATCAGAACTGAACCACTTGGCTTCTTTGCAAGGTGTTTTCTCTCCTTTTTAATGCCTGTGATAAAAACTGCTTCTCAGAAATTGTGGCGCTTTAATTAATTCACATTTTAAACATACTTTGAGGTTCGCAGGCACATGGGCTACTTGAAAAGAAACTATGCTTTTAAGAGTTTCTGATTTCTTTGCAGTATTTGGGTTATTTTTTTCTCTTTTTTTTATTTTTTGCCTTGAAAAATAGTTGTCCCAGAGCTAGTTAAACAGTCTGAGAAACAGCTAAAGGGTCTCTATTCTCTGTCATCCTGTACCTTGCACCTTGTCAGCAACACCTGTAAAGAGCTAGTGTAAAATGGTAACATGCAGCTCTGCTAGTACTTCACACTCCTTTTGCACAGAGCGAACAGACTACACAAGGTGCAAGGCCCAAAGGCCCCTGTTTCTGCCCATTCGGGATATGCTCTTTGCATCAAATCTTGAGATTTCTTCCTTTTATTAAAGTAAACCCAAAGGGGTCCCCTAGAGGCATAGCCAATATTCACTCCTTGTGGGCACACAAATCCAGGATTAGCCTGTGGCTGTTCTCAGGGAAAATGTTTGGTAGTGAAGTCTGAGCTAGTGTTAGGCAGGTACAATAATGCAGAAGACCTGCTCTGGCTGTTTATTCATCTGAATTAGATTAATGGAATGCCTCTGGAATGCCTATTTGTGTACCCCCAGAGTTTAAAACTCCACTGTGCTTGTGTCCTTAGATACGCTGTTTATCTGAAAATGATTTTTCTTCCACATTACTGTGAATCCTCCCACAAGTCAGGAGGATTTGACACTGCAACTATTCTCTGCTGATTTCTCCCAGCTAACACACAGAAGCACTGTGGATGGGAGACCTTTCAAATTGCCAATTCCCTAAAAGTCACATTTTTTTAAATGCCAGTTTCCCTTTCACTAGGCAAAGCAGAGGAAAAGACTGGTAGAGGAATAATTATAAAAGCTAGATCTGAAATGATTCCAAGTCTGGGAATCTGGTTCTTTGCAGGAAGACAGTGCTGAATCCCTAGCACTTTCTATGGCTTGCCTCTTTGCAGAGGTCCTCTAATGGTAAATTGAAGCAAACCAAATGCCCACCACCAAAACTCACCTGAATTCCAATGTCTACACCTGATTTTGAATCCCAGTCCAGATTTAAAGAAGATAAAGGAGGTCTGTCCATGTACAAAAATATCCTTAGATAGCTAAAAATAATCAAAAAGCACTTGAATAAATTCTCATTAATAAACTAAAATTTATCATCTGGCTTTTCTGACATTCTAATGATGAAAGATGCAAGGTGTAGATATTACAGATACACAGATGTCTGCCATAAGTAATAGAAATTATTAATATTATAACTAATGTGTCTTACACCTAGAGGGTCTAACTGAGAAAAGAGTCCCACTCCTTGTGCATGCAGTCAGACACTGCAGTCTGCCGCATAAGTAGAGAATAAAGGCAAATAGTCAGGACCAGAAGAAAAAAAAAAAAGGCAGGGCACGCAACAGGATCAATCTTGGACTATTTCAGAGGACCTTTTTCGGAGAAACCTGAATTATCCTTGATTTTCTAAGGAAGATCAAGAGCCTACCTATTTCATCTTCTTGAAAACCTCACCCTGACAGACTTCTCTGAGGCCATACGGGAAACCCATGGACAGGGGCAAAACATGTCCAGCACTGCAGCACAATGCAAATCTCTAAAATGCTTTTGCACAGAAATAGCGTTTCTTCATACAAAGAACTGAGTTTGGGCTCATGTCTAGCTTAGATTAAAGAGCAGTGGATAAACATCTATCTTTGTTACCACCACAACCATGAATTTTAAGGGTTAGTCATCCCCGAGACCTGAAATGGCTCATTCACGTGAGACAGAAATACTTCATTCAGCCTTGCACTCCTGGAAGGCTGACACTCCTGGGCAATGAAGCTCCTTTTTTACCTTTCTTTTCTTTCTCGGTGAGTGATCTTGACTGCATTTTCACCAAAACAGAGATGCAATATCTCACAAAGTGGTGCACTGCATGTTTCTACTGGCATTCATTGGCTGTGCCTCGCGTGTAGGGCAAAGGCTTAGCCTCTAAGATTTGTTGGCAGCCTCCTGCTCTTTGTTCTTCAGAATGTGAAAATAGTGTAAATAGCAGCATCTGCAATTGCTCCTGCTGCTCTGACTGCCAGCCAAGTCAGATCCCCCTCCCCTCGGAGAGCAGTCCACATGCTGCACACAGGACTGGACCGGGGAGGAATTATATGCGGTGAGAGTGCAGCCTCAGGAGTGCCGTGAAGAATACGGGCCATCAGACAGGAAGGCAGATAGACTGCCTCCGAGTTCGGCTATTCCCAAATGAAATTAAAAAAAAAAATCTTTTCCCCACATCATGAGTCTTATGTATTTTTTTTAGGATTTTGTGTCTAAATCTATCTTGCTACCAAAAATGTTTTAAAGAAAGGGAGAGAATAATTCACTCACTGTTTCTCTTGTGCAAGCAGAGCTCTAATCCAAGAGCAACCAACCTTTCTGTCATGATCCTATACCTTCCTGTACAGATTCTTACACTGAACCCATCATGACACTTCAGAGATTTCAGCAACTGGGTTCAGGTTCACTGTTTTTCTGTTTATATAGTGGTTTTAAGCAATTTTAAATGTGCATGTGGAAATGAAGTTTTAGAAGTGCTGAAAAGTGATTAGTGCTTTTTTTCCACCACAGACATACACATGCATACATGCATACTATACACTGTATATATCTGTCACAATAGATTTTTTTTTCCTCTCCAACTCAGGTTGAAAAGACACTTTAGTCCTCTTTCATGTGAAAGGCATTCTAAAATACTTGTTTGTCCATTTGAAATCTGCAAAAAAAAAAAGGTGGAACAGTGTGTAGGCAGAGCAAGACGTTCATTTACGATCTGCAACAAGGGAAGCTGGCAAAGAGCCTGGAGTGAAATGCGCATCCCAGAGAGATGCTGTTGATGGAAGGGTTCTGCAAGCTTCTTTCTAGCCAGCCCTATCAGACAGTGCCACCCCAAAAGCAAACCCTTATCATGCAAAAAACGGCATGTCAAGGTCAGTGATATAAATGAATTGTCAAAGCATCTCATAGGCAGGCAGCTGGCTAGACTCGTTGTCAGCTGATGGCAAGATTAAAGCCTTAAAGTCTGTAAAAGGATTCAAGTTCTTCCTTGCTACACAGCAGTTGTCCTGAGCTGATGGTCTGTCATGAGGTTCTTGTTTTGCAAGCAGAAACTTCTTATTTTTAAGAAAGACATTAACTATCTTTTAAAATTTTTCTTCTAACCTCTCTTCCTTTCTCCCTTAATACAATCTTTCAACTCTAAACCAGCAGCATAGCAACCACTGTTCCATCTATCTTCAGAGACCTGAGCTTCTTTGTGAGCCCACCTTAACACCAAGATTCACAGCTTTCAGCGACATTTTACTCTCCTGTATTAATTTTCTTACTTGCATCATTCCAACACATGCCAACCTCTAGCACATAAAATGCTTGGCTCAGAGGAACAGACGTATACAGCTGCACTGTAATTGTATAAAAAAAAAAGCACGCTAATAACTCTTCAGTGCATTCAAAAACTCCGCTCATTGCAGAAGTCTGGGCAGATTGGCACATGGTGCAGAGGCATAGATTACACAGTGCTTAATGACTAAAACTGGAGTGCTAATATAGCCCAAATACACTCACTTTACATTCAAGAGAATGAGACTTTTTTTTCTCAAGTGGATTTTAGCCCAACACACAAGTGTGTTTTAGCCCAACACTAACAACAACAAGTGGATTTTAGCCCAACAACACTAGAATATTTGAGGAAAGCCAAGTGTGCACTATGTAAACAGAGAGGACTGCAGTGGGAACCTAAACCTAAGAGCTATGTTCTTTTAGCAAGAGGGAAGGACCACCCTATAGAAGAAATGGCCAATCAAAACAGCTCAATGCCAATGACTGATTTATTGCCAATCACTCATGCATGCGTTACAGACCAGTTATTCCTTGTAGAAATTATCTACACAGTAGTTTTGAACAGTGAGTCCATTTTCAGGATATTGTGAACTGCTCTTTGGGAAAAAAAAAAGGATGAAAATGCATTAAAATTGTAGTTTCTTTCAAATTATCCTTAGTGTCTTCTTGTGCGCAGTTTGAAGATAGCTTTTCAATGTTAAATCTGCACAGACTATCCTATAAGATTTTCTCTGGTTTAAGTGAGTGAAAAACTGAAAATAATATTGAAAAGTAGCGTTCTTATTTGTACAAAGATTATCACATTTGCAGTACAGATCTAACATTCACAAAGGCAGGCAGAATGGCACATGCTGTGAGCATACCACTCCAGCTTAAAAGCTTTAATTCAGGAAAGTTGCTCTATTGAGGAAAAAGGAACGTAAGCACTTGCCTAACATGGAGTGTTTAAACTGCTTTCCTAAATATGGATAGATTGTACCATGCACCTAAGTGGTTTCCCACACCAAGGGATTACACCTCCAACAATTATATTAATTAATTTTGAATCTAATGCAGGGAAACAGGACTGTGCCCATTCCTCTTCTGGATATGCACTCCTTTTTCAGCCACACATGGACCTTTGCCATGAGCTGTGCATTCAGTGGCCATTCGACCCCCTGAAGGATCAGGCTGGGACTGGTCCCTGCATGGGCTGATAACCTGGATGCAGCTGCCACACACCATAAATGCACTAGTGTGATCAATAAAATCTACCCTGCAAACTGCAGGGGGATGAACCACGGAAGGCTTTTGAGGAAATGCATTACAGCCCTTCTAGAGTTGTAACTGTAGCCTCAGTTTTTCCCATGTGCTGGAAAGTTGGAGATAAGAGGAACCTACTTCAAGTTGTCCAGGGCTTTCTAAGGGAAAGAGGACCTGCAGCCTCGGAGACTGCCAAGGTGTCTATATTCACTGTGGAGAACCTTTTCTTGAAGCTGGGGCAGTGCAGATATGCTGGCTGCACCCAAGGATGTTAACCACAACAGAGGATTAAATAAAACATGTATATGTAATGAAAAACAGAGTACATAAGAAAAAAGGGGGGAAAAGGAATAAAAAAAATATATATACATACACACACAAAGATTCAAAGCATTTTTTGTCCCTATTGACAATTAACATATTGGCTGAGAATATATTTTCCTGTAACTTTTGGATTTCTCTAACATTTTCAAACATTTAGGGCAGTCTGGAAACCAAGCTGACAGACACCACCCTTGAGCAATACTGGTTTGCCACTGACCTCGTGCACCAGTCAAAAAGAATAGCCTGTTCCATCTTTTACCCCGGCACGTGACTTCAAAAAAATCAAACAAGAGTTTCTCATTACACTTATTAAATTTGAGTATGGCTTGTTATTAATTGACTGAGGTAAAACAAAACCCTTTCACTGTAAAACATAATTATTTAAGCTAAAGTGCTGATGACTTCAAATGCTATGTTATAGCACATAATCTATGCTGAAATGAAAAATAGAAACACCTCCTTTTGGACTAATTGCACCAGTGAATTCAGTGCATTTGTTGTGACCAGAAAAGTGAGACTTGAGAGGAATGCTGGATGTGGGTGCTGTGTTTTATCAGTCACCAGATGCCAAGGCTTTCCCTACCCCTATGGAAACAGGCCATCAATGAGTTACAGCAATAGAGAAAGCCTTCCAGGTCCATGCCTATGGCTAATAAAAGAGCAAATCAAAGTATTTACTGCTTATGTAGGGGCAGCACAGGAAGATATGCTTTACACTTGTTCCCAAAGACGTCTGTAGCTGGGTGGTTTTCTTGCAGTATCTTTCTTTCTCAAGCAGGTTTCCAGTTTTCTGGTGTACTTTAATTTGGAGGGGGTAAGGGCTTCCTATTAGTAAATAATTAATATATCATACTTGTATCTTAGATTTATGAAGTGACTTTACTTTACCAAAGAGCATTGCAAATTACTGGCTAGTTCATCCCTTCTGAATTTTTGCCACAGAAGAGAAGGTTCAAATAGTCCAGAATTCTGTCAGGAGGAGGGAGCTGAGTGTGGCACTGTCATCCTCCCCTTCTCCTGTAGCTCAAAGCATAGCTCTGTGTATGAATTCTGCCTGACTGGAGGTCCACTGGGATTTGGGGCTGAGAAGGAGCTCAAGTAAAATGTGTGTTCTGGGCAGTCGTGAACCCAGGAGGAGCAACATTATATGTGGCATAAATGTCTGATAAACCCACATGGGAATAGGCATGGAAGCAATGACTTGGCTTAATCAATAGCAGCTGCTAGATTCACTTTTATGGTATTGTATCTCATGAGGACATGAGGTGTTTTGGTGTGTAATGGGTCCTACAGGATTTGTGTCAAGCACTGTTGTTTGGGGGAAACATTGTAAAGGGTCTCAGCCCTTCTCCGAATGCATCAAAAATTTGTGGGGCTTTACTGGAGTCTCCTAATGTCGATACCCTCATAAATTTTTGTGGCTGAGGTGGAGGTTTTTAAGGTTAAATTACCAATGACTAATGATGAGTATTGTGCAACCTCACCTTTATGCACCTTCTTTGCAAGGCAGAGTTAAACCCCTAAATTATGCATTTAGGCTCCCCTTCAAAATCAGAAAATCTGCTGCCTGAGAGTGCCTTGTCACAAGCTGACATGCTGAGCCAGGAACCAGTAGGAAATGGTTTATCCGGTTACTCTGTAAGGATTAATTATGATGGAGACTAGTCCCCAGGTCTCCTTTTTATCCTGCCAAATGCTTTAACCAAGGGTTAGAGAATCACTGACATTTTTTCCCCCTGCTTTGTTTATTCAATGCCCTTTTCACCTCCTTTTGGTGGTGGATACCACCTCCCGAGCCAGGCCTTCTCTGCAGGAGGGTATTTGAGCTGGAGTCAGCCTTGTGGCAGTGTGAGTCCATAAGCATGTGCTCCAACCCCCAAGCTGGGGGACAGACCTTTGCTTGTAGGAGAGGTGGCTGAGGGAGGGGGAGGAGAAACAGCTCCTGTTTCCTGGAGGCTCTGAATGGACACACCATATACTAGGCATGCTCGGAACATGCACTGAAACAGTAAAACTTTTCCACAGAAGCTATTTATCATAGCCTGAAAACATGCCCTAACAAAAATTGATTTGCAGAAAGCTGGTAGGGTCTTGCTTTGCCCAAGTGTTCATGCTTCTTTCCTTCTTTATATTCTGCAGGGTACAGAAAGGTACAGCCAGAAAGGACATGAAGAGGTTTTGGGGTATTTTTCCCTGACTTGACGTTGCCTTACACAGGAGATTATTTCCTTTCTAAGCTCCGCCTGTCTTAAACACATGGAGGAGCCTATGCTGCTCTTGGCATTGAAAGGGGATTACTCTGGTGGATCCTGCTTGTGACAGAATGGAGCTTGACAATAAACAAAGAAATGGCATCCTAAGCAAAAGGGATTTCACTGTGAGCATGTACCTATATTGACAATATTCACTGTCCAATCCCTCACCAATCCGCCTCATTCATGACACAAAACATGGGGTTTCATTTCAATGCTGAAGGTATGTAACCCACATACTCAGAGAAGAGCACTTCCTGAGCAGAGCTTGGATATATGCTCACCACCACTCCACGGCTCTGTGGAGCTCCAGGTTGGAGCTACCCTTGTGTAGGGCTGAGGGAAGCACTAGGGAATGAGGGACCTGAGCATGACAACAGGAAAATCATCTGTGCAATGATATAAACCTATGAGTTCAGCTGATATCAGCTACCCTTGCCACCCAGAGCAACTGTTTCCTCCCCAGCAACAGATTCCATTCGGCACACACCTCTTCAAATGTTGGCAGCATTGACACTGAGGCTCAAGAACACCTGGGCACATTCATGATGGGGCAGTGTTCTTTGATCTGTCACAGTAATATCTGGTGCATCCAGAACACTCACGTGTCAGCACCAAAATGACACTGTCCCCTTCTCCTTTTTTTTTCCTTTTTTTTTTTTTTTTTTTTCTTTTTTGGTAGAGGAAGATCATCCAGAATCAACCCAGTAAAAAGAATTGTCATAAAATCTCACACCATTGACTTGTAAATGGAATTGAATCTGTGGAGTCTACATAATGATCCTATCAAAAAGGGAAAGAGCTATCACATTCATATAACAGATGAGATATGAAATGACTACTATGGCAGATGAACACCCCAAAGGTATTTTGCTTTTTTCTACTCACTGCATTTATATCTCCAGTTTCTCTAATTTTAGTTATTTTTTTTCCTCAGGTCTCAAGACAAGAACAGAAAGAATTTATTTTCTTTCTTTTCTTTTTTTTATTTATTTTTTTCCTTTCTTTCCTTCTTTCTTTTTTTCCTTTTTTTTTTTTTTAACAAATGACCTCCTACAGAAGTCAATAATATAAATACTTATGTTTCCAAGGTCAGTGCTGGGGCTTTATTAAAACTGATTTTTCACAATGCATTTCTCTGCCGTTGCTTCTGCTGTTGCTGCTAGAAACCTTCCAGTCATTTCCCCTTTCCTATAATCATCATTTGGGTTGCTGAGAAGTTAAAGTATTTGCAGAAGACAGGGGCCAAGTAGTGACAGGCTCACCTTCCTCACCAAAGAAATTGCCCTGCTTAGGAAAATCAGATGCAAAGCCCTCCTCCCTCCCCTTCTAACCCTCACACATTCCTTTACATCTCTTACCTCCATGTCTTTCCCCCTTCTCCCCTGGCCCCCTCTGCTCAGCATTTTGATTAGTGACTACTTAAAATAATCAGAACAGCCACTTAACTGGCAGTCTCACACTCACACCTGAAGCTAAAACACAGTGTCATAAAAATGAAAAGTCATCAGAATCGCAAAGCCTGCCGTTTGCATGCAGCTGCCGAAGAATATATTCATACAGCAGTGATTGTGTGGTGCTGCTGTTAGTCAGCACAGGCTGGATTAGTACACAGACCCCTTCTATCACTGCCCTCCAGGGATTCACAACCTGGGTTTAATTAGGGTTTGTGCTTGGTTTTGCTTCAGAGAGACACTAAGTTAAGTGCAGCCCCAGTGTATTTTGCTGGACGACCTCCGTCTATATGGAACATGCTCCAGCTGTGGCATACACAACACACATGCAAACCCCTCACACATGTTCTCCTGCTCTTTTCCTGTACATTATTGCCAATATTATGGTGCACAAGCTGGAGGGTACTATTTGAACCATGTGTTTTGTACTAATTAAACACTGCTGGCCACAGGGAATGAAATGAGCCAGGGCTCATTCCTAGGAAGGGTTGTTGTGGCACCATCTAATTGTACAGAACAATAGCATCCAATGTGATGTAATGAAGATCTATGGAGAAAACCAGCCTTTTCCCTTGAAGACAATGCCAATGTTTTTTAATTTTTATTTCATTCACTGACAGGTTGAGAGATAAAAAGCACAATGTGACCTTCTACCATATTCTACATACCACGTTAATCCCTACACCCATGTGTATCCTCTACAAGCATATTATCAGTAAACAAGGTAAAGAGTGGACAGCAAACAAAGAGAACAAGACTTTGAGAGTTAAAACTGTTGCTAAATCAATCCTTCATGTCTCTTTCCCTTTACAAAAAGGAAGGGAAATATTCCAAATTGTGCCCAGAGCATAGATAGCAGCCTTTGAATTACAGAGTGGTACTGAAAGTGCAGTGCATCTAACCTTAATCTTATTTAAAGTTTTTTATTCTCTGTCATTGTTTTGGTTTAAAAAGCCCTTAAGGAAGTTTGTGAAATGTGTATTAGCTATCTGAAAGAGCAGTTGTCTCCTATATAAATACGTATTTAGAAACTAACTAAAGTCCCTTGTTATGAATGGGATTTTTTCCATTGATTTTGGTGAGCTTGGATAAGACCTTTAGGCAGCTGTCTAAAAGGAACGGTTTTGCTAACTTTATATCTATATCTTTGACTTAGATTGAATAAAAATAGAGACAAATTATGAAAGCTGTGCAAAATCAGAACAAGTGGAGTGACTTGTGTTATGATAACTTGCTTCCCTTGAGCTGGGTTTGTCTCACCTTCTTTGGTGTTTGCTTACAGGGGGTAAGAGAGATGTAGGCTTTGTGCAGAGCAGTGCTGCACAGAAGAGCAGAGCACAGCAGGAAGCTGGGGATAGAAAATGGACAAAATGCCAGCCACCAAAACCAGCACTGAGCACGGGGTTGCTATGAAGGGTAGCCTACAATGATTTTACTGATTTAGCCATATAGAAAAATTTTCGACCTTTGTCCCCTTTTTTGTATTGATCACTGTTACCTGCATGATGTCATTGAACCTCAAATCCTTCTCTTTTCAGTGATTTTCTTCTTACCTGTATCCCTGTGTGAGCCTTGTTCAAGAGAAATAGAGAGAGGAAAGTAGAAAAATGGCAGATTTGAGAGGGTGTGAGGGAGCAAAGGGCTAGAAGGGAAGAAGGTATGAGATAATCAAGTACAACCGAGGAAAAAGCATGAAAATATCTGCTTGACTATAAGCAAGATCCAAGAATTCCCAAAATCACAAATAGGAAGTTTGACTATGAGGCTAAAGCTAAATTCAAATCCAGTTAGACTGGGGGGGGGAAATCTTAAAGACCTCCACTCTTGCAAAGGTAGAGAAGATCACTCTGAGGTCTGAAAAGTAGAATAATGAAGCAGAAAGGAAGCATAGCACACCTTGCTTAAAGGAGGAATGAGGTTTAAAACTTTATTTTGAATTTTAATGGCTCCCAGCTCCCCTCCCCATAAGATGAGAGAGAGAAGTAGAGCAGAAGGCTCCATTACTTTTTCTCCAGCAACTTTGGTATCTTCTTACTACTGACTGCAGCCTCCACCCACTACTTCACCTAGCTTCCACAGAGGACATCCCAGATTCCTCATACCACAGCCTCAGAGACCAGTGGCCTCCCAAGCCTGCACCAGCTGAGTTGGCACCTGCTGTACAGCAGGTGGTGGCCGTGCCCTTTCCAACCCTCTGCCCTGGGGAAGCAAAGGAAAACCCACTGTGTCTGCCACCATGACAGGGCTCCAGGGAGGTGGAAGCTGTTGAGCCAGATTATACAAGCACCGCGGGACTTGTAAAGCTTTTATTGGCATTTAAATACATATTTAGGGACTGTTCTGCACATGTAGTATTTAATTTCCACACCTGGTTATTTGCTGTTATTGAAGTCTATGATTAAGCATCTTAAAACTCCCATTTTTATAAGACTCCATGCACATGAATATCACTGCAAGACCAAGACTGAGACTTGTGTCCACCTTTCTCCTGCTGTCAGACTTTGGCAGATGTTGTCATCTGACCCAGTTCTCAAGGGCAATGAGGGATTCCCGCCTTCTTAAAGGTGCAACTGGCCCTTGTTGAGCCCATCTAATAACCTCAATATTTGTTAGTTTCAAATTTTTATGAAAAACAAAAGTTTTGTCCTTCGTGGGAAATCCATATTAAATGAATATGTGTTGCAAGATATTTTTCCAATGCAAAAGACCTAATTATTCGTTGACCTGCACTTTGCAACCAGTCTGCAGCTACAGGGGTTAATATTTTTTATTAGGCATAGAGGAGGTAAGATTGTGGTCCAATGTAAAGACTGAGGTCCCTTCCACACCCATCTCTTTCATACAGGAACATGGAAATACTAGGAGACTTCTGATTTGGGCTTTTGCAAGTGAAACAACCCCCCAAAAGGGTGATAAAATGGCCCAATAAAAAACAGTGACTCCAGCTCTTTAAAAGGAGAATTTTGCCATTTATACTCCAAGCAGATATTCCTACCACTGCAACGGGGCCTGCAGGTTCCTGTCTTTGTCACGCCAACAGTGTCCCCAAGCATGGCGTTCCAAGCAGAATTGCCTCATCTTAACTCATTCAGATGCCCTCCCTGTGAGTCAGAAGCACAAACACACCAGCTGATGTCTCTAGTCTTCCTGCCTCTTCCCCAGCTGCTCAGCAGGGATACACAGCTTCTGGCAGAGGACAGTGCTGATTGTGCATACGGACGTGCAGCGGGGAGACCAGAGTGGGAGAGCAAAGTGTGATATGCTTTGTCACCTTGCAACAGTCACTAGGTTCCTTTCCTTCTGCTTTTGAAAGGCCTTGCTCACCTCCCACAGTCTAGACCCAAACAGCATTTTATTTCCTCAGCTGGATATAACAGGTAGGAAGCAGGTAAAAATTCAGGGAGCTGCTCGCTCACAGTCATTCACTCGCATTGGGTTATCAATGCCTTCTCATGGGAGCACTTTTGAGAAGTCTTTCCACACGCTCACATCTAAAAGTGCTTTGCTCATCACAGAGGTTCAGGCAGGGCAGGTCTTAGCAGTAGTGTTTTCATGTGGAGGAAGAACTGCACCACAGCTAACAATAAGCACTTCTTCAAGAGCTAATTGAAGATAGAATGTATAACACCATCTGTAACCAGCCATCTGGTGATTCCCAATAACACTGCTTTCCACACCACAAGGAGGGGAGGAATTTATAGAATAGCAATCTAGTTTGAACAATCTGATTTGGATAAAACGTGAGCCCCTTTTTGCCACCTCCTCAGCCATTATCCGTATTCAAACTGTGTGAAAATGCAGCTCTTGTGGAGCTTTAAAAAAATTGCTATAGGACTGTGAATAATAATGATGATGATAATCAGAAATGTATTTATTAGTTACCTCTGAACTTTCAGATTCCAGTTGGACAAGATGCAGGAAACTAAGACCTCAGGAGAGTCTTTTTTCAGAGAAATGACAGACCAGTTTTGCAATCCCAGGGGACAGTGCTAGCAGAGATAAGTATCTAAAGTTAGGAATGATTATCTGAGTTGAACTTACAAACCTTCCATAGCTCGGCATAATTCCCTATTCCTTCTCTTACTAATACATGAAGGCACTGTAAATTAATGACCATCAACCTGTCAGTTGTGAATCAACAATATATTTTACTCACAGGAATGCAAAATCAAAACAAATCCCCCTCAAACACCAGGGGTTTCTGATGTACTCTTGGAACACAAAAACATCTGACACTATTTTTGCCACATATCATTAGTGAAATTTGAAACTGTGCTGAATCCTCAAGTGGCCTTTTCTTTAAACTGTGAGAGAATTTTAGCAACCGCATTTGGTACCCTTGCAAACACAGGCAGAGACTGGTAATATGGACAGGCCTCCACTTTGTGCAACACAAATGGCACCAACTATAATAAATATGAGGAGTGATTCCCAAACCGAAGACTGGCAAATAGTTACCCAGCTGCTACAGAAATAGCAAGATAGTTTTGTGGTGTTTTTTTTTTTTTTTTTTTTTTTTTAAGAAAAGAAATTAAATGAAATGGATATTAGCTGGAAACATCTGTGTTCACCACAGAGCAAAATGCATATTCAGCAGCCAGTTTATTGGCTCTTTAGAGGATGTGAATGGTGCATTGTAAATAATGACACGCCTGTAATAAATTCCCAGTAAAAAAGAGAGGGGGACTGAGCCTGTTCCTCCCACAATTCACATTTCTGGGTCCCTGCTGTGAGTGATGATTCACAGCAGTCACAAATTCCTGTTTTCAAAATGCTATTGTATACTCCAGGGCTTTCATTAAGTTTTACACTAGCAAGGGAAATTTAAAACTTGAGAGAGAGAGAGAGAGAGAGGCTCTGTGGTGACATTCATTTAACACTCACTGTACTGCACTGATAGATGTGATAGGAGGGTGCATGTCAGAAATCAGTCTGTGTTGCTTTCTTTAAATACAAAGAATGGTGCACAAAACCCTGACAGTGTGTAAGAAACAATTCAAAAAAACACCAAAATTGTGACTTGACAGCTTTTGTGTTTTGGAGGTGTATAAAACATTGCATAAATGTATTGGGCTTCAGCATTTAATTTGTGCTCCTATGGGACAGGCAGCTGTCTTAATTTCCTTCTTGATGCAAGTATATCAGGTCTGTGAGTGTTATGTATAAAAGATGTACTGTTCCAGCCTCACAGCTCCAGGACTGAGCTAGCTGCAAAGAAAGATCTTGTTGCAGAGAATATACCTTTTCCTGTCAAAGCTGGGTATCAAGATGTGCAGATGAATTTTTGCATCCTGACCAGGGAATTCCTAGAACATCATTCTGGTGCATGGAGTTCCAGCATACTCCCTCCACTGGGCCTTTCACCTCCAGGACATGGTTTTATATTCAGTCTACATCATTTCAGCCAAACGGTTGTTCTACAGCTGCAAGGCGTACTAATGAGATGAGTTTTTGGCAGACTCACAAAGTTCTCAGTGCCCAGAGTTACACATGTTGTACACTGTCTGCTGGCTACCTCTGTTTGCACTTAAGGAGGCACTGTAAGATTTTTTTTAGCAGAGAATATATTGCCCAGTAGCTAAAATGTTATACAAGCTTCTTCTCACACTAGCGAATTTGCCATACCCCATTCATTTACAAAGGAGGCATCCTTATTCTTGACTAAATTAAGGGCAGATTTTCCAAGAACCAGGGCCAAATTTTGCTCCTACTTTTTTTTTTTTTTTTACCCAAGTGTAATTTCATCTTTTCATTGGGATTTCTCAAGCAAAGACAAAATGACTGTGTCTCTCATATGGCGGTGGTATATTTCTCTGCTTCTTTTTGCTCTGAAATTTAAAACCTCCTGTCACAATTTTTAGCTATAATTACTGAGTTCAGAGTTTCACATTGAGAGCTGCACCTAACACAGGTATGAAGACATAAGAACATGAAATAAAAGCTGTTCAGATCCTGCCTAATAAAAATCTGTAACACTTCATCAACATCACAGGCTTATTAATTTCAGGGTCATTTTAAGAGAGAATTTGCGAAATTTGTGCCATTTTCCACTTTGAAAAAGAGATTGATGTAAATCTTGGAAACAGACCCATTAAATTTAATTAAAACATAAACAGAACTGAAAATGCTTTTGCTTTTCTCTCCCTCACCCTTTGCACTTTTCATTTGCTCAAAGAGTGGGCAAAAGTTTAGTGTGTTTTTTGGTTGTGTCTGAGATTTGCTTTAAAAAAAATACCTGTAAGGTGGGAAAATGCTTGAAACATTAAGTAGTCAACTAATGGCACTTCATTAATTTGCTTTGTTCAGGAGCTGGAGCAGGGAAAATGTACTGCTTTAAAAGCACTGGGCTGCAAGATTTCAGAGCAGAACATACATGATCCTATCCCAGCTCCCCATCTCCTTCCTTTCCCATGCAAATGTCCCTGAGGCTATCCAGCCCTGCATGACAACACTCCCTCTACACCTCACCCCACCCTGAGCCAACATTTTGGGAGCCAGCACTGCAGGATTTGCAGCTCCATACCAGTTATTTAATTTTCCAGGGAGTACCACCTCATCTTTCTTGAAGGCTGCTGCCTGCCAGCCAGCTGCCATTTTGTGGAGCGGGTTGATAGAGCGCGTTGTGGAAGAATCAAGCCCTGCCTGCTCTCAGAGAAGGTGCTATTTTTGGTTCTTCTCTTCCTTTTTTTCTCACCTACACTGAGGAACTGCAGCTATTCAAACTGCCTCCGCCTGCTTGAGGTATGGAAAACAATTTTTTTTTCTGTCTGGGGTAGGAGGAATGGCACGGTGTCACGGAGCTGCTGCCAGCAGAAGAATGGTCCGTGGGTCACTGCCCAAGCTCTTGGGATGGGGTTCGGTCTGCAGGACAGTGGGGCAGCAGAGATACTAGATACTTTCTCATGCTATAGCCAAAGGAAGCAACAAAGACAGGGAGAAGCAGATAGGCTTCATTTCTGCAAAATAGTGCTTTTCTTGGGATCTTTTAGCTTGGTTTGTTTGTGACGTGGATAACTGGAATTTCCAACATGAGCTAGTGTTAAACGTCAGGTTCACTGACAGAAGACCCATTAAGCTGGGTAGGGTAGGTGTGCTGATAGTATTTGTTTTCCAAAATAATATTCATGAGACATGTTTTTAAGAAAGAAAGCTTTATCTTTGCAAGATCCCTGAGGCAGAATAATGGAAACTGCTTTTTGCCTGCCCTTTATATCATGGACAAAATTGATAGGTACATTTTTAGTGGTACGCAGATATTTACACTGTGAATCACCGAATTGACTTTTCCTTAAACTTCATCATTTGTCAGGGATATTTTTTTTTAACTCTCAGTTTTGATAGGGGTTCCTCCTCTTCTGTATGACACCACAACAATTAGGTACATCTGAAGTTCTCAAAGGTGTAGAGCCCTGTTTTCAATCTGTGGTGGTTGGTGGAAAAATACTTTCACTTGGGAGTATTACTAGTCTGAGAAAGCCAAAGCCTGTTGAATGCCATAGTGTACTCCAAAACATATTTCCTTGATGTCTGTGATAATAGGAGATGATACAGGTCCAATTGGGAAAGACCATCCGTGAAAGTTAAGATGTGAAAATTGGCTTTGACGGAGCAAGTATTGTTTGCTAATTTAGTAAATAATTTCCTTGCATAGGCAATGCAATGCAAATACATGTCTGCATTAAGAACCTGAAAAAAATGAATTGATGTTCTTTTCTTCAGAACCTAAGCACTGTTTATATGCCCATTTTAAGCTAAATCATTTTAAATCATCAATTTTTTTAAAAAACTGCCCAAAGTAATAAAGATATTTTCCAATATTACTTTTAATATATTATTGGATTGTATTTCATATCAATAATGCACATATTTTCTCCCAATTCTAGGAATCTTTTTTTCCCTGTCTCAAGGTGACTTTGAGCCTTGTCACTTTATTGCAGACTTCAGAGGTTTTCATCACCCTGTTTGCAAGTACCATTTCAGTGGTTAATCACATCAGGGACAGCTGTCTCTGGGGTGCTCTTTTTGATACTGGGACGGAAAAAGCCTTTAAAAACCATTGCTTTGGTGCTCTAAGCACAAAATCAACCACTGACATATGCCCTGCAGACAGGGGAAGCCAGTAAAATGATATCACAGCGATTAAATGGGTCCAACTATTTTTGTCTTTTTTTTTTCCTATTCCAATAAATTTTTTGGAACCTACCCCACCGTCATTGATTCTACCCCAAGAGAAGGAAGCAGAAAATCAGTCACTGTGAGAGTCTGAAGCATTTTATAGCAAACTGCTTTCACCTCCCAGGAGAAACTGAAATATGTTCCCAAACAGAGGACTTGGAAACTTTTCTCTAAATTGCAAGAATGTGAATTATTCCTGTTGGAGACAGAGCATAAGAGAGAAGTGAGAAGAGTAGCTGCAGTTTCTCATCACAGCCTTATTCTTCCCTTCACCACTTATCAACATGTAAACTTTGTTTTCTCAGGAGTAATGATTTTACAACCACTAGGGACAATAGGAAATGTCAGATAGGAGACTCATTACACATCAAGTCAGCCTAGTCTGACAAGACTGGAACAAAATTCAGGAAGAATGAGTAGAATTTTATATGGTTATGTTTTGCTTAAAAGTGGCCACTAAAGAATAATATAATGTGTTGGATTTTTATTTAAACTCTATGCTCATGGTACTTTTTCTTTTTTTTAATCTCTTTGTATCACAACAGAAGGCTGACTGAAAATAGAACTCTGCATTCAGTGCTGCCATCTCTTTTTCACCTTTGAGGATGAAATTCAGATGCAAAGGAAAGTTCAGATCTAAACTTTGTGTCTCCTGCTTATCTCTTACTGCATTCCACCACACATTGCAAAAGGAGGTAGCTGGCAGCATGTATGTACAGCTTTCAGCTATTGTATAATGGATTTTGACACAGGCCACAGTGGTGACCTGTACAAAGTGGACACCTGTTATGAAATCTCATATGATTTTGCAAAGAGCTCATGATAAATGTTGTCAGTTCAACAGTGAAGCTCTACAGGCCATGAATTTGTAATGGATTTCTTGGTTGTGACTATTTGTGCTGGAATATATAGATTGTGAAATTAAATCCAGATGATAGCCAGATTCCTGTTTCTGTTCTTCAGTGTCACAAGTCACACAAAGAGAATGAAAAAGGTCCTTGAGCTTGGAGCTTTAAAGGACATTATATCAATGGTAGTGGCTGAGGGCACTTTTTGGAGGTCACCAGTTTATGTAAATCAAAATTTGCTTGGGACTGTTAACACTGGCTGGGTTTTCTTAGTGATAATTGTCCTGTCTGTACTAACCAGTATATGCAATAAGGTCTTCATCATAAAATAAACTTTCTGCCTACCCTGAGATGAAAAGGCAAAACATGTAGTTTGCACAGAGATAACCCAGGTGAACAAAACTGAATAAGATGTATCTTTTTCTCTTTGCTTCTGTGCTTTTTCTTCCTGAATATCTCAGATTCAGCAAACCTGCTTTGAACGTCCAGCTGGTTGATCACTAGAGATTGTATTTTGTATGTAAGTCAGCTCTGCTTTCATGACAATTTCAACTGTGCTGGTGTCAAATGAACATGGAAGCCACAGGATCTTAAATGACTGCTGGCAAGGCCTAGAAGATTCACCTCTTCCCTATTTCATAGCTGATAAAATGAGAAAATCTTATGAAAAAAGAGGAGTAGTGTACAGCCCTATTCAACATATGAGCTGAGAAAGTGGGGACAAAATGATGCAATGATTCCACAAATTCAAGGACCACAAATGAGAAACTACAAATAGATCAATATAAGAGAATTAAAGTAAATGCAGGGAATGTTTACCACCTCAGGTACTGATTAACTGTGGTCCAGATAACCTGGTAATCAGCCTTCTACAGTGAGTTTCCCTAGGACTGACACCCACTTTATTTCAGTGGTACCCAGTCCAAATGATGTGTGTATAACCCAAATTAAATACACCAAGCCCCATGTGGTGTGCAGATGCACACAAGACATAGTGGTTTCTGTCTCTTATAAGGACATGGCTTGTGTGGAGAGTATTGTCAGGGCTTTGAGTAGTCGACACATTGCATCTCCACCAGTACTTCTCATCCTGAGACCAGGATGCAAGTTCTGACAAGAAACCTACTACTGAGAAATAAAAGAATGTTTACATTAATTATGTCCATTTACATTTTCTTTATCATAGTGTCACAAGTTTAGTTCCAGGAACACTCCGTAAGTTCAGAGGAATGGCTTAGCCAGGAGGAGCACTCTGTTGTGGCCTGCTACATACACTGGGCAGCCTGAACACTATCAGGGGTAAGTCCTCTTGGGTGATATAATCATTTTATATGTAGTCCTTTTGCATTCATTCAATTCAGCAGGCAAAACAATGCTTTCTGTGCCATAGTCAGGCCTTAGAGACAGAAGAGAAGCTCAGTGAGACAACAGATACATACAGAAAGTCAGCAAATTGTTTACTCTGACCAAAAAGAGTTCAGATGGTCAGCTTCCACTGTAGACTTCTAGAGTTTAAGGTTTACTTCCTTCAAAGCATAAAGTCAATAATAATAACAAATACAATAACTCAACAGATAACAGTACCTTAGCTGATAATAAATCATACAGCACCTGTCCATTCTCAACCAAATTGACTCCAGTCTTTGGTATTTCTTTAATTATTTTCTGATGTAAGTTTGGGCTCTCGACTGGATGAAAATGACAGGAAGGTTTCTTTCAGTCCTAAAACATCTCCTATTCCAACTAGGTAACTTACTGTCAAGTCAAAGATTATTTGCTTTTAGCTTTGAGTAAAATAATAAATCATTCACTGTTTTCTGAACATGTAACTGCAAATTCCTTTATTAAAGCTATTTGCCTGCCAGTTGCACTATTATAGATTAATTACTCAATATCACTTTTGAAGGTGATGCCTGGTTGAGGATTCACACTCCGACACTGCTGAGTGTCAAATACACGTTGTTACTTTCAGTCTGGCTTTAGCATATGAGCCACTCTACAAAGGGATCGTAAAACAAAGTACAAAGTGACAATCATGGAAACCACTGATGTTCTTTGTGAAAAAGAGACAAAATGAAGGAATGTCTACTGTGGAGAACCAGATGGAGAGGTCCTTATAGATGCTTGGTCTCCTGATTCAGACACATCTGCTTGGGTGGATTTATTACTCTCCAGCAATGACAGGCTGAACCACAGCTCGCTGGCATCAACATGGGGTCTTTTCTACTAACTTCAGAGCATTTGGATTGGATGCTGAAGGTGGATACAAGTCTTCCTACTTACATCACTACACGTTAGGTAGAGAATGTATTTGAAGAGCTGAGCCAAGTTGATTTCACAAGATTTAACTTACAAAAAGTATTAACGACTTTTTGACATAGTACTTGGTGGTGTGTTTTTACGACCTTTATTAACTTAAAATCTGAAACTTATAAGGATGTAAATGCAGTACAATAAAAGATAACATAAAAGATTCATAAGATTGGTAAGATATTTCAAACAAAAGGAGAAATATGGTTCATGGGTATTATAAACACATAAAGTATGATCCAAATTACTTTGTTTAGACCATTCAGGAGTGGAAGAACTTTTAGGAAGAGAGTTTAGAAGGTTGCATAGGAAAACCCTCGTAGGTCAGATTTAGATATCCTTAGAATTTAGCCTGGTAAAATTAATTGATGGGGGGAGAAGGTTGTATAAATATTTTTAAAGCAGAAGTTTACTACTGCTATGAAATTTCTCAGTGGGTACGGTCATCATATCAGTTCAAATTCCAAAAAACACAGTGTTTTCCTGATGGTATGAATTGCATATTTGTTTAATATTGTTATGATGTAGGTTATAGGGGATTGAAATAGGTGATGTCCAGAGGTCCCTTTTAACCCTAACTATTCTGTGATCCTGTGAACTCCAGTGACAGCACTCACACACTCTTAGAAATTATGTAAAAATAGTTACCACTATCCTTTTGGAAAACTATCAAAGGAAGAGCTTCAGTTTTAGGTTCATCCCACAATACTAAAACCAGTCAGAAAACAAAAAAATGTAAGCATGTGATGTTCTGCACTTCTAGTTTATTTTATATTGTTTTAAAGATATTATATTCTCACTCCTTTACATGGAAGGAGAATGAACTGTGTCTTTTGTGTCATTAATTGTTAGAAATACTGCACATGAGCCGTTGAAATATTTAAAAACATATATTTTCTAAGTGATATTATTTTGGTGACTGGGATGGAGTTGCAGAGATTTCACTGAAAGCATGATGACAATGTCTCTGAAAGATGCTGAAGTGCATCTCTGAAGGTATTTATGAACACTTGGGATGGGGATGACACTGCTAAATGCTAGCCTTTTCTTCATTTCTCCTCATATCCCCCATCCAGTCATTAGAAGCAGGCCAGTTCAAGCTATCTGCTTTTTCCTAGAACTAATCTGTACAAGCTGCTTGAAGGAGAACTGTCTGAGCTTTCATTTTTGAGAGTGCTCCAGTCATTTGGAAAACACCCACTCCATCACGCTCCTGCATGCAGCAGTGGCCACAGATCTATAGAGAAAGCTGTCCACTCTCTAGCACATGTAAGCACTTCTGAGCTTGCTGAAATTGCCTTCACACCATACAGTTTATGCAATAAGTCCATTTTACACAAGACATGCTCTTCTGCTTCTATTGACAGTTTGGTAGTACAGTATACTAAAATTGCAGAGGTTTATGCTAAACCTTGCTGATCCCTGTTGTCCCTGCTAAGGAACAAGAATAAAGTCTCCATAGCTATCATTCTCCAGCAGCTTTTTCTAACCCTTTCAAGCAACTAGCCCTTCTTGGATGGAAAGGGGCATTGCCTGCATTCCCCACTTAGCCATGTACACACACTCTTCACTACATGTGAGTTTGGTGGTTGCTGGCCCGTGCAGGTAGCAGAAAGCACCTGGTGCTTTCAGAATATGAACAGCAAACTTCCCACCTTCCATATCACCCTCAGAAAATCGCAAGAACAGTGAATCACTGTTTCTCTTCAGAAACCTTGTGGGTGCATTATGTAGAGGGAGGCTTTAGAAGCAGGTAGTCCTTTCACTTTCAGATTCAGTTCCAAATAACTAGCTGAGGAGGAAACAGCTGTCAGCAGCTAAGAAATGAGGAGAGAAGAGACCAAGAAACATGAGCACAGTTTTGCACAAATTCCAAGAAGTGGGACATATAAGACCTATGTGAGGTTGGACAAGGTAATGGGGTTTTGCTACAGACTGTCTGATAGCTGGTTTCCAGGTCTGATGTTCACAAGAACACAGAATGATTAGAAAGCATTTGTGCACGATTGAAGTCCTAGCTGCTTTTCCTATCCAGCAATGAGAATGGCAGAGCTCTGACTGTTGGTAACATCCCAATATTTCCAACAAGAATAGAGACTTCAAGTAGACTGGAAAATACCATCTGTGAACACAAGACAGAGTAAATAATACATTCTGTTTCCAGAAACATACATAAGGTGGATAATAATCAATTTTAGCCAAAGTTCACACCTAAACTTTACTATTGTACATGTGTTGGTTTTCCTAATACATTAAAAATATAATACACATGAGGAAAAAAAACCAAAATACCCCAAAAAAATACAAAAAAAAAAAAAAAAAGGTATTTCTTGCCACTGGGTCTCCTGTTTTCAGCTAGTCCATATCTTATACTGCAAAATTCAGTGTTTCTTGTTTTGGTAAGAAGATCTTAATATGCCTTGCTGTCTTCACAGGTCTCGGCTCTTTACCTTGTAAATATATGTGCTACACCTATCTTAACATTCCCATGTGTACCCACAGAGTACATTCAAGCTGCAGTGAAGCACATTTGCAAGTAAGGGAAGAGTTACTTTTCAGGGGCACTGTCTGTGACAAAGAACCAATGCAAGAAACAGATCATGCAGTACAACATTCCAGGACACTGGATACCTAAAATTTGATGCTTTTACAGTAAGTCACAAGCTTATGATTTCCCTCAAATTTCCAGGCATTTGAACAGTCCTGCAAAGTTCAATGAGTCTCAGTGCAAGCAAGGAAGTTTCCTACATCCTACCTTTTTCCTTAGTAACTCAGGTCTTGCCCTTTAATTATTTTGAATAGGGTTATTGAGTAGAGAACAAACATAACTGGGCTTTGCATAACAAATGCAAAGGTATGGCTGTTAATCCCTGTGTTTTCCAGTCTGAGGCCAAATCCTGACCACATATAATGATAGCTATACATATGCTGAAGCTCTCTGAGTCAAATGGGCTCTCATGCCAGACTAGGATGGCACATGTGTATAGTGGTTGATAAGGTAGGCACCAAATCCTTGATGTGACAAGGTAAAAGGGGGAAGAGCAAAGACAGTAATGTGGGAGCATATCTTTGAAAGCATGTCTTCTGTCTATTGCAGAAGACCCCGTAAAAAGGTTTATTCTCTCTCCCCCCTACAATTCCCAGCCAGGTACCTGGATCCTTCTTAGCACCTCAGATTTTTGTGCGTTCAGTTCAACTGCCTTGCTGTGACACCGTGGCAGGCTGTCTCTCATCAGCCCCTGCTGTGATACTCCTAACGCTTTCACTCCAGGGAGTGCTTCCCTGCTTGATGCTGCTAGCAGATTAAAGCTGTTCTAATTTCCCATCCTAAGCCAAATAGATGCATAAGCAAGCTGTTGGATTGTTTCACTATGAGTGCCATGCGCCATCAGCCTGCTTCCCGCTCCCCCCACCTCAGCGCTCATAATGGTGGACATTTGCAAGTAAAATGTGGGGTGGAGGCCAGAGGTGAGGTTAAGCCACACGATAGACAAGGAAGAGTTCCAGGAATATTTTTCTGCCAAACTCTATTTTTGAAGGTACTGACTTCTATCTCTGTGTTAGTGTCAGGAGATGACTTGAAAATTAGGGAGTCTTTTTCTAGGATCAGAAAAGTCATCAAGATTCATTGGATCAGAAGAGTCTTTAAGATCCAGTGTTTTTCAGAAATAGGCTGAATGAGCTCAGTAAAGATTAGATGCCAGTTCAAAAATACAGTGCAATACAATTTATTTTTATATGCCATCCTTCACACAAAGTACCACAAAACACTTTAGAGAGATGGAGAGATAATGCTTTACAGAGTTAGGTACAGCAACTCCCAGACAGGCAGAAAAGGAAAATGACATATGGAAATAGAGCAGAGTAAAAGAGAAAGCTGAAATTTAGAAGCAGTAAAGATGCAAGTTAGTATCCTCACGGATGAGTCCCTGCAAAAGGACTGCAGAAGAATTCAGTGACAGAGAAGGAGAATGATAAGTGGAAATTAGCATCAAAAAGCAGGCTAGAAAACATGGAACAAAATTAGGAATGCTTTAAATCTGTAACATCTGGTAAGAGAAAGTAATATAGAGGGATACCTGGCTGTCATTATAGCAGCTAAACAATTTTTTAAATAATCCAATGTTACTGATTAGCTGTCTGTATGAATTAGGCCCAGAAAGAGTTTCACACACACACACACACACATCTCCTCTTGCCTCCAAAATTGGTCCATCTGTGGTATGAGGATTTTATGATGCCTGAACACTTCAGGGGCATTACAGTCATTTCAGGGAAGCCGCTAACCAAATTGCATGGAGATGGCTTTGTCTGGGACAGCAGGAAGAAATACTTGCAGGCACAAAAACATGCATGTACACACATGCACAAACTTTGCATAAGAATCCATTTAAAAATACATTACCAGGTTAAATTTTAAACTGTCCTTGATGGCTCTGAAGTAAATTGAAGGGCTTGAGGGTATTTATTTGTTGCAGGGGAGAGAGAAGGAGAAGCTGTGTGTATGGAACTATTCCCTTTCCCAGAGGATCTCTGTAGCCGGCTGGAAGATGAAAAGACTCAGGCTGCAGATGAGTCAGAAAAGGGAAAAAGGAAAATTTTCAAAAATAGGATAAAAAATATGCTTAATCTATTTTGTGTTGCTGTGATTTTATCACTGCTAGCCTTGGCGGGCTTTTCTGGCTGTAAGAGACTTGATTATTGTTTGTGAGAGCTCAGGGATGGCATTGCAGCATGCACGCAGCACAGCCTGCACCGCCTGGATAGCAGAGGCAGTGGGCAGTGGGTTATCACATCCCTTGCATCATTCAAGCCT
The DNA here is from genome assembly GCF_031753505.1 of Anomalospiza imberbis. NCBI lineage: Eukaryota > Metazoa > Chordata > Aves > Passeriformes > Viduidae > Anomalospiza > Anomalospiza imberbis. The sequence continues at coordinate 59,008,098 of NC_089681.1, read as the reverse complement.
TGCTGCAGTCATATGTCATTATGCATCCTTAGTCCAAAGACGTGAAGCTGGAGAAGTTGCCAATGCTGCTGCTGTTACAGAACATCCCAGCAGCCAGTCCCTGGTGAAAGGTAGTCAGTTAGTTCTGTTACAAACCTCAGCTTTTTTCAGAGCTTCTTTTGTTTTCGTACTTCAGCTGGCAATGTGCTGCAAAATACAGAGTATCAGTGTGAAGATTTGGGCCCTAACTGTGCTGTTATGTACCTGAATAAAGCCACTGATTCCAGTTCCCATGTCTCTGACCAGATTATGCCATTTTGGCTCATGTTTTTTAATCCTTTAGGCTTATGACTGGTATTGTTCTCAGAAAAATATGTCTACCCCAGTGTTTTCTCTCGGTGAGTTTTCTCTTCTTCACAAACATGCTCTTTGATGAGATACCTGTCTTAGTCTTGTCACAGTAAATCTCAAACAGTTCCCCCAATTTACCAAAGAAACTACAGCTATTACCACAGCACCAATTTCTCTCTCTTTTTTTCTTCATCATAACTTGTAGCCAAGATGGTTAAGTTGAAAACATGTGAAAAGGAGAGATGATTTTTTGGTGCAAGATGGCTTTAGGCTCTAGCCTAGTAAAGGCTACATGGAATACTACACATAGTATATCCAGGGTACATGGGATGATCACCAGTGAAAGTTCATGGGACAGTCACTAACAGATATACACTGTTATAGCAAGGTCATGGATTAAAAAGGCAACTTCGAGGTGATGAGTGAGAATCTGTCTGGGAACCGTTCATGTGCCTTTCAATAAAGCTGTGATCTGTTTTATGACCCTTATTGTTCGTCACAGTGTCCTGAGGGATCAGATGTTGCCCCAGTTTCAAAGATGAGGGATTGAGCTCCTCCTACAGACAGCTCTTTTGGAAAACTCATGCCAAGTGAGTAGTGAGGCCATGCTTCTTCCCTGTCTCCTTGCCCAGGACTTGCAGAAGTAGTGACAGGAGACTTGACTGGTCCTAGTGATACAAACTGAACTTGTCTGATGCACTCTAGGATGACTCTGCTTTTTCAGGATGTTTGGACCTCTTGGCACTGTGGCACCTTCAAACTTACCCATTCTGTGATCCTTTGACCTGAACTTAGCTTCAGCAAGCTGGCTGCCAGGCAAAGAAAGAGAAGTTTTGGACTTGATATATCACTCCAGTGCATCACACCTCCTCATTCCTGTGTGGCACACTGCTTCCAGGAAAAGGCTTTAGACAGAAAACTTTCTACGTGCTACTGAAATTCTTATAGGCAATGTTTAGAACCTCACAGTTCCTGTTTGACCATGGCAGAATCCTGCAAGGTCCTCCAATGTCTAGCATGAATCATAGCTAGTGACCCTCATCCCAAGTCACATCCAGGCCTGTGGTTACAGCACACAGAACAAGAACAACAGGGCAGAATTTGTTGAAGTGTTACATGAATGTTCACTCAAACAGGATGAAAATCCAAATTCCACTGCCAGGGAAGATCATACTGTGAAGTACAGAGAACCAAATAACTATCTGCCTCTCGCAACCCTCTGTGTGGCCTACCAGATGCTCAACGCAAGCTCCCAAAGTGCAGCATGAAGAAACAGCAGCATTCGCCTAAGAGATGAAAAGCAGAGGTGAACAATCCCTTCAGACAATGAAGGGAAACCCCTTTCACACGTCTCTTCCTGTACAAGGCTCAGGATGTTGACCTCCCCTTCCAGTGAGGAGGGCCTCAAACTCTACAAAAGGTCAGCTAGGAGTTTCAAGACTGAGTACCCTAATCAGCAGAAATGTCTCTTTAAGTGCCTTTTCCTGTGGCATTTTTCTCTGCTGAAGCTTAGAAAGATCCTGATTCACCTGTTCCCTTTGTTGTCCCATTTCAGGGAGTTTATAAACACCCTGCTGACAATTTCCCATGTCAGGGGGACTCTGCTAAGGCTAGGGTGCATACTAGAATAGGGTTACATGATACTGACCCTTCTGTGTCACCTAAGACTTGAGGCAGGTTGAGAATGTGAGAATCCGGCCATAGAAAAATAGCCAAAATGCAAACAGAAAGTTGCTATGATAAAGCTATTAAAAAACAGATTACAGGAAGAAATTCTGAGATGTGGGGTGGCAGAGAGGTAGAGGGAGACAAAGAGCTTTAGGGCGCTGTGAAGCCCAGTATGGATACGCTACATTAATTCAGAGGAGTTTTCTGCAGGAAGATGACAATCGGACTAAAGAGCAGTCACCAGCATTACACCAGCAATGGCTTTGGCTCTGTGCATCCCATAGGATTGGACCCTGTGACAATTCACTTCTTATTCTGTGGGCCTCCAGACTGGTGTGCTAAGTGAAATAAGGTGCAGCATTCTTTTAAAGATAAAAGGACTTGTTCAAATTTTACATAATCATAGAATTATTCTTTACAGTGGATTTACATAGACATTGTCAGTGGGGAATTCTCTCAGCAGCTTCAATTACTGTATTTTCATGTGCATTGTCTGATAGGAGATGTGCTGGATCTCAAATACCTGCTTACCTGATTAATGTGGATTATTCATCCCATTGTAATTACCTGTGAATTTTAGGGTAGCAAACATGTGAGAAGAATTTGTATAAAAGCCGCAGGATTGTTGAAAGGCACATATTTCCCAAGAATCCCTGTATGCAGGCTGACACATTTCATTCCTTATGGTGATACTCTCCGTGTTACAGCATTTGACTTGATGTAAATGTGATAGTGCTAAGTAACACTGACATGCAGCAATGAAATGCACTGAAGAACCACTAGAAAACACCTGGCTATTGAATGGTTTCAAAGAGTGAAAGCTTTTCATCATCAATTTAGCTTTCAACAAAACTGCCCTCAGATGTCTGTTGTCTTGTTATTTTTTCCTCCTAATTAAAAACATACCTTTTTATCTGGTCATGCTTGTGAAGCAGGTATCCTGAATTCCCCAGGAGCACAAATGTGTGGTAAAAAACACAGTCTTAGCATGAGACACCATTTTGACAACTAGGTCAGGCTGGCAACCGATTCTACACAGCCCGTGAATAGGTTTTAAGGTAGTTGAGCTGATTGGGTGGGAATATGTCTGTTTGGGATAGATACTCCTAAACGACTCAGGACTCATGTCTGCAGGCAGGGCAGGCAGATCTGAACTCCTCTGTTCACACCAGAGGCCAGATGCAAATGTGCTTTGTTGTTTTGGAATTCATGTAGGTATCTCCCTTTGTTTCTGTGCATGACAAGCACTTTCTTGAAATGCCCAGCCTTCATTTTTATGGACTAGGCTAGTAAGGCTGCCAGAGGAAATAGCCCTGTGTTAGCATTACCTCCTTGCACACTACCTGACTTGTCTACAGACAAAAGGCTTTCTGAAAACAATTTTTTGCCTTTTATTTTTATTAGCCAAAATAATTCTGCAGTTAGGATTGCTACTAAAAATTGAGAAGATGACACAGACATGACTGCACTGTGGATGGAGCTCACAAAGACAGACTCTGATATTGGCTAAATTCAGCTGATAGGGTTGGAAATATTCCCCTGAATGATATTTACTGACCTTGCAAATTTTTACCAATGTCATTCCACAGCTTCAGGTCTAAACTGACTGAAGTGAGAGTAAAGAGGAGCCTCAATCATCTGAGCTACATTTAAAGTTAAACAGGGTTGCTGATAAGAGCTTTATGATCTTGAGCTCATTATAGCCTGTGCAAGCAGAACCATATTGATACATCAAATTGAACATTAACACAAAAAACCCTGTGAGCTGCCTTTTCATTGCTCTGGGAACATGTACAGCCCAGGCCAAGCACAGAAAGCAAACACAAAGAGCTTAAGGAAGTATCTGCTCGCATGATGTCCCCATCCACTTAGAGGTTCTCCGGCCACCCTTTTTTTTCCCACCATATAATAGACATGGTGTCCATCATCTGCCTCTGAAAGCCTTTTTTATAATCAGTAACCATAATCCAGGGTCACTGCTTCCTGACAGTGATGTATTGTATCTCTACGGTTAACAACAAAATCTCATATAACCTTTGAAGGACTCAAAGGATTTCCTCTCCTACTTTGGGCATTGCTTCCATTTACTCTTAAAGCAATGGTGAGGATAGGCTTAGATCTGCACTGATAGCACCACATCCCCAGACCTGTTTATCATGTCATCATCAGGTCAATGTTTTACCTATTTATTTGGTGGCAAATTGGAGGCTTGTGCTGCCACTGCAGGAAATCTCAGCCTTTTACATATGCATGTGTGAACTGAGTCTGGAGGCTACAAAGTTGGAAAGCTGTAATAGTTCCCAGAGTTCCCGTGTACTGATCCAGGAACCGGTCTCAACTTTGAGCCAATAGACTCTATTTCTGTTGTCCCTCAAGGGGACAAGCCAACGTCTGCCTCTTTGAGAAATCCAGCTCAACTCGTTCTTGAAACACAGTGCCAGACATGCTGACATGCATTGAGTGAAGTGTTATAATTGAATGGTTTGGACAATTTGAGACTTGAGATGTGATGAATACTTCAGCAGAAATCCTCCTGATACTTTCCCTTCATCTACAAAGAGAGTGGGTGGTTTGATATCTGCATCACTAGTTACCCACCAAACCTTACTGAGAATAATTAACACCTGATCCAAAGACATAGCAGTTATTTCTTTCAAAAAAAAAAAAAAAGCATACAGAAATGAAGAGATGCCATTTTATTATTAACCTAGCATGCTGTACAGAAAAAATGTCATCAGATTAAGGAATAGACCCTGCTCTTATTTATGCACATGGAACTTCACTAAATCCAACAGGAATCATGCACACATGTACGGGCAGGATTTTGCCCATAATCACTGATAGCACCTTTCCTCACAGTTCACATGCAATGTGGTATAAATCTGTCTAAAGCTTTCTGAGGTATACAAAAGTGGCAAAATGTTGAATTTGGAGGATGATAAACAAAAATACAGGTGTTTTGAAAAACAAGTTAAAGGAGAGCTTTTTCAGCATGACTTCACCTAGACTAATTCACTTGTTAATAAGGCCATCCTGAAAGTTTCCGTCTGTCAATTTGTGTTTAACTGTACTATTGATAGATCTGAAAAGGTTGCCTACAGCAAAATTTGCACAGTACTTCTCATTATAAAACTCCAGCTTCACTGCTTAGAATTTTGCCCTGGTTTTAACTATGCTGGAATGAGCTGTATCGACTGGCTTTCTAGGGGAGAATTTTGTTGGGAGGCAATTGTCTCTCTAATATGTCACCTAATATTTCTCACTGGTTTCTGAGAACACATTAAAGGAAAAAATACAGTTTACTAAATTAGAATAAATTTACAACTGCTTTATGGAGAGCTAGATATTTGACCTTGGACAAGGGATATGGAATCTGACAGAGAAGCTGACTTTAGACAGAGATAGAGCTTTTGTAACCAGTCACTGGAAAAATCTGCCTTAATTCTGCTGAGTTGTGAGCTTTGAAAAATGTTAATTTCATCAATACAAAGGATTTCTGAAACTGTTCAAAGAGGGCTTTCCAGTTGGTGGTTTAAAACTTCGGATACTAAAACCACAACAAATTTCCACAGTTAGAAGTTGCTCCTACCAAGCCACCACCCAAACATTGTTACATATCCCTTGCCAGTATCCGTGACACATGTATAAATCTGGACAGGTAGTGCATTTCCTTGGCCTTCACTCCACTACCTTACCTTGCCTGCAGCACCACATGCTGCTCCACACTGCTGGCTTTTTTGCCAAAAAACCCCACAAGTACTGTTTATAAAGGGATCCAGGGGAAAGCTGGGGTGAGCTGGGCTTTCAGAAGCTGTCTTGAGTATCTAACCATGCTTGTGAGTTTGTATCATTTATACCTAAGTAGCCTCACCAGCAGCTGCGAACACAACTTTCTGTGCAAGGTAGCCCTCAGGGGTTGTAGATATCCCTAGGGATTGTGTAGGATTATTGTTGCTGTTGCTATTATTACTGTTGTAGTTGTCATTATTATCATTGTTGTTGCCATTTAAACAATTATTATTTTGTTTGAGTAGAAAATTCTTAAAAAGCAGTACTTTTCCTCTTCCTATGCAATGTGGCAAGTTTAACTTGCATTACCAATTACTTAGGTCTGGATGTTTATTCTTCTTTCCCTCAGGAGAAAAAGAGGAGGATTGATTTACAGCTGCAAATCAAGCAACAGTGAATTCAGAGCTGAGGATACTCCCAAATCCTTCACCCAGAAGCCCCTGCCAGCCAAAGCACTCCCCTGCTGTGGGAGACATGGGGATCTGCCTCCTCCCTCAGCTGCCAAAAGGATATCCCACAGGTGTCAGGATGGAAAAAATCACAGATGCTTTCAGACACATATGCCCTTCTTCAGGTCTTGAAGAAAGAGCTTGTGTGCCAAAAATTTGTTTATTTTTAAAATGAGACTCATTGGTCTATTTATTCATATGAAGTGGGACAGTGTCAAAGGGACAGCATGGGAGTGCACATACCCAAGTGGAGGCTGGAGCTGGGAGATTGCTCTCAGGCAGAGGAGGGAATTTACCTTGGATCTTGGATTTTTCATATAGCTTTCAGCTTTCAAGGCCTTTAAAAAAATATCACCCAAATGCCTTTTCCAGTTTAGACTAGATTTGGCCTTTCATATCTGAAATAAAGCCTGTAGCTGTGGGTCAAGTCAGTGAATTAATTGAAAGATTTTTTCCTAGTTTTAATTTTAAGGGAAAATTCTTATATACTATTCAGTCTGAAGTGAAAGTTTAATTTGTAATTTTCTAGCTTCATTTTTGAACCTCTAAATTTCTCACTGTAATCTTGTTTCAGACAATGTCCTACATCACTACTGCGTGATGGAAACCAACAAAGAGTTGGGAGGATAATTTAGGCAACGGCCATTATACCCAGTATACTTTCTATTGCAGCAAGATGAGAGTATTATTTTTCCTCTAGCTGGTAAAAATTATATATGAAAAGAACACATAGCACTGCAGGTCAAATCTCCATCTTGTCCTGCAAGCTGCAATGTGTCATGTCTGTGCAGTTGCACCCACCTACAGAAGGTCTGAATTTGGTCTGGCTTTTTTTCTGATGATGTTTCCCTTTAGTAGCTCACTTCATGGTCATTTAACAGGAACCTAGCACACATGCAGGAGAGGTGTCACAACATCAGTTACCTGAGATTATTGTAAATGATGTGCCAGCACCTGAAGGAGATGTTAGGATGTATGTCAGATCATAATAATAGATACAGTGTTGTACCAGGCAGCACAAAGCCAGATGTATTTATAATTCCTGCAGCTGCAGCCCTGCTATTAGTTAGGTCTAAGAATGGAGCCACTGATAGATTTGTCAGAGATGAGTTGTCTTCCTAACAGAAAGAAAGTGATGAAAGAAAATAGATGGTGACTCCAGTTATTGTCAATAGAGAATCTTTAACTGTGCATCTTCAATTCAGAGATGGACATACACATGTGCCTGGCATTTATTCCTCCCCAACCCCCCCCGTGCCATCTGTGACAGAACCTGGTGTGGTCTCACCCCAGTTCCCTGTAAGAGGGAACAGATAGCTCTATCAGAAGTGGTGCAGTTACTGACAGTCTCCCCAGTAAGCGAGGTGATATGTAGGCAGTGAGACTCACCTGTGAGTTAGGGTTGTAGATCTGGGGTAAAACATGCTGGCCAGGCTGGGAAGGGTCCTTCTCATTGTGTCTGTCTCTGCTGAAACTTTCTGGAGATGGATAAAAGATTTAGTCTCTTCACATTACACTCAGAGTTGGTCAGATATCCATGACCTAAATTCAGCAGTGAACTAAGGTCCTAGAAACCCTGTAGCCATCTGAGCATCACCCTCTACTGAAACAATTGTATTGCTGCCAGCTCTAAACATAGAGCTTTCTGAAGCACATTTCATTATTTTTACCCTGTAATTGAGTAACTTCAATAACTGAATTAATTTTCCACCTTTAAAATAAACAGAATGGTACACGTCTACAAGTTTGGGAGGTAACCATTAGGGATCAGCTTCAAGTCATGCTCCAAGGATGAGAGCTGATTACTCAGACCTCCTAATGAATATTCAGAGATGGAAATCAGAATGCAGACAGTGGATTGAGGTGATCAGGTGCTTCAGAAAAGCAAGCTGGGGAGGGAGAAAAATTAACACATTTTCTTCTGCTTCTTATGATTGATTGATGATGATGATGATGATGATGAAGAAAAATGGCACCAAAGTGTGCTAGGTCACTTTAATGCTCACAACCAAACTAGTCCAGGGATGACTTCAAGAAACCTGTTGTGCTAAGCTGGGGTGTTTGAACACAGAAGTTATCTTGTAATAGAAAGTTTTCTGGAATTCTTCAAGGAAAGGAATACATAAAGACTACATATGACCTCCATGCATTTACAAACACTTCAAAAGTACTTTTGACTAGAACATAATTTTGATGCGCTTACCTTGACCTATTAATAACAAAAATTGCTATAATTAGGAAACAACATACAGTAAGCCATGTTGTAAATAATATTTAGAGGGAATAAAATTTGTATGTTTAGATTGAAATCCTAGTGTAATACTAGAACCTGTTGATAACATCATAAGAGCACATGTGAAAGAAATCAAGGTGTGGTTTTGGTTAAAAGGTTTAGAAAAGTGAAAAATACTCCAGCTGTGCAAGTCTAGAAAAAAAACCTGTGCATTTTAAAGCTTGCCTTTTTGTGATTCTTAATGTCTATGTGCATAATTCCAAATCAAACATATTCACATTATTAACTTTTATAAGTTTATTAGTCTCAGTGCTAATGAAACCATTCATCCTTTGCAAATGCACATGGCTCCCTAATGAAACTTCAATGGATGGATCAGCAGTTAAGTGAGTACATTCAAATGTTTATGCCAAATTCTGTTTGCTGCAGTGAACAGGGAGACCAAATCTCTTCCAAAGAGATTCTATACAAACCAACCAGCAGATGTAATGATGCCACCTATGTAACTAAGATTCCCTTTACTTATAAAGAAAACAATATGTTATACAGGATACTGATATTTAATTTTTTTTTTCTTTTGGCTTGCTCTGATGTCAGTCAGAGTAATTCCACTTGAAACAACAAAAATAAAATCTAGTTAAATATATGGTAAAATGAGAGGATAACTAAAACAAAAAATCATAAATATAGTAAGAAAATACTTTTGAACTGGAACTCAATATTACTTAAGTGATGGACATGTATGTGCTTATTAGCTGGGTTTTGAAATCTAAGGCTTATGCTGCTAATAATAATTTTAATAATTTTAATACTCTTTTCACCCTTTCATCTTTTTCTTTGTTGACCTGCAGTTCAGTTTTCTTGGTTTGTCTATGTTTGGATGTTATAATGGGAAGTAACTGATACTCAATATTACAGAATTTCTTTTCCTTGAAGACTTGGTGGTTTTTTCAACTCTCAGTTTAGAAACCTATAGCAAAAGGGCAGTTCTGAATTTGGGAGTTTCAGCATTACTATTTTAAGTCCCCAAAGCAAACATTTGTGTCTTGATATTACATTGAGTTTTTTCCTTAGCATGAAATTTTTTTAAATGTACATCATTTGGGACTTCAGGATTCATTTCCAGTAATTCAGAGAAAATCAGTTTCTATTATTAAGCCAAGCAAGACAGAAAATGCATTTGCTTCTGGACTATACATATTATCTTCTTTTTTTTCATTATTTTCGACACTGAGGTATAAATACTGTGCCTGTAGCCAAATATGTATGTGCACAAAACAAACAGAAAGCATTCTTAAACCAATAAAGTATTTACTTTTTTTAAGACATTTTAATCCTATTAACGGTAAATTATATTACCTATTGTGAAAGCAGACATGAAAGAAATATCTGAAGCATGCAGTTAATTATGATACCAAGTGAAACATAATATTTATGCTCTCCTTGTGTAGCTGGAACAATTTTTCTTTCACTGTGAGTCATCCACTGATTGAAGTCTTGAAACTGATGATGAGAGAGTTGGCTGGCATATCTGCCATAGAGGTTTCCTTCTACAGATAATTAATACCAAAAAAAAAGTCTGGGGTTTATTCTTTTATATTTCCAGTTGTCTATTTTTTAAACAAAATCTCCTCCTCCTGCTCCTTTGACATATCCCTCTGTTTAAAGGTTATATGCTCAAGAATAATAAAAGACATCAAAGTCTCCGATAAAGCTGGGGAATGAGGATTTCACTGAACAAGGGCCTGAACCACAGTTTCATATCAAGGCTGCATTTCTATGTCAGAACATCAGAAATATTTGAATCAGAGTTTTTAAATGGTCCATTTTAATGAATGAGCTCAGGACATAGTTTGTTTAATTACCTCAGTTTTGAATCTCCCCTTTTCTCCAGGAGGATGAAAATGTTCAGATAGCCAATTCCTGTTAAAATACACTCCTATTTTAAGAGGCTGTCTTCCCTGCATTGTCTTGCTTAGCTTTTGCACTTGTTCATATTAGGTGCTTGCAGTGACTGTTTAATTGGCAAACTAACGCAATTATGTTTGATTCTTATGGCCTTGACTCTGTATTCCAAACCAGCACTAAAGTTGTGTATGGCACAGACTCTTCTGTACCACACCCTCTTTAGCTGGCAGTTTTCTACTTTATTTATTTTTCCTTTCCCTTTTTAGTTACATTTTTCTATTTTATTTTCCTATTAATTCATTTGGCTGCTATTTTTTCACTCCTTCTCCTTCCCAAAGGATGCTCTCTTTTTACCACTTACTTCTGAAAAGATTTGCTTTGAAAATTTGTTCATATACGCAGACCTAAAAAGTTACAAGAAATAAGCCAGAAAGGTGTTCTGTGAGGAGTGCAGCTGTTCTGCTCCACCAGGAAAACTAATTCATCAGCTCTTTGAAACAGACTGTCTTAATTGTTTAGAAACTACGAGCTATGGATTTTCTTTGTTAACGTAGGTGCCCTGCGTAGAAAAATCATCTAGTGTTACAAGTAAGAGGCAACCCCTTGGCACTCATGATTTCAGTTAAGTTTTTCATTCCAGCCTTAATAATTTTATGGGTTTCAGGTGTTTAAGATCCTATTTTCAGGTTTTAGAGAAAACAGTCTATTCCCTTTTTAGCAAGATTTTATAAAATTCCTTTACACTGTGACAGATCCACTTATAATCTGGAGTTTTGTCTGTTGAATCATTTTAAAAAATCAGTTTCTATGGTCCTCACTTCTGTTCAGGGGAGCTTCCCTTTCTTTATTGATGGTACCCACCCCAACACTGCTGACAAACAGTAATCTAGAGATTTGTTTCAGTCGCATGAAGCCCATAGAGGGATGGAGATGTCTTTGGACTGACTGGGATGCGGCACCAAATGCAACCCATATCAGAGGCTGGCCCCAGCACTTCTTCATTCCTTGGCATATCAATAGCCAGACAGCTGTTATCTGACTACATCTTATGTGTGGTTACACACCTAAACACCCAACCCCCATGGAGAAAAGATCCAGTTGCTAAAATTATATAAATTTTAAGATACTATAAGAAAATCTGAATGTCCAATATCTCCAACACAGTTCCAATTTTCCTAATGCATGACTCCACTCACCTTACCTAAATTTCACTGATCATTTTCCTTCATCATTCTCAACTCTGTAAGCTTTTAGGGACAGTCGTTGTAAATCAGCATTTCATTGTTTCTGGCTATGACCTCCTTACAATAAAAAAGATGTTATCAGTTAAAATGTAAGAAATGCAGTATGGTCTGAAGGGCACTTTTGTAGGGAATACTATCAAACTACAATATAAGGCCCATGCAAATTCACTGCTGTTATCTATTTCATAGATGGCAAAAAGCTAGCAGTAGTAAATGTTCAGCCACATAAAAAGGCAGTGATAATACAGGAAATAAAAGCCTCTCTAATCCCTAGCAGCAATTTGCACTAAACAATAGGAATAAACTCCCTGTTAAAATTTTGTTCTAGAAATTTACAATTGCCTCCTCTTCTCTTCCTGCTAGAGTGAGTTCTGGTATCCCAGTTCGTTTTGTTAGCAGACATGACAAGCAAGTGTCAGCAGGTACATACAGGTAACTAAATGCACATGACACATATGAAGGACACCGGTATCTGGCAAAACCCATCCAACTTTTACAGATAACATTATTTCCTTTGAATTAGGTCTGTTAAATCAGCTTTTATCTAAACAACACCCTCACCTTTTATAGATCTCAAATTCTCATTTAATAGATCTCTATGCAATATCAAGGAATTCAGTCAATATTTAGCTGTAATGAATATCATGACTTGAGTGATTAAACTGACATCTCATGACCTTACAAACACTGGCAGAGGAATGAAATTCTAGTCAAAGGTCTTCTCTGAAAATGGACATTTTGCAAATAGGAGTTAAAATAATCTCCTTACTTTATTGTCTCACAGCAGTCTTCCACATAGCTGTGGTTAACATATTCTTATAAGTTTGTGCTCCATTTCTGCTGTAGTGAATCCCACTCTGTGGCCAGGCAGCTTGCATCCCAGGCAGTCCAAGATTCACCTGCAGAAGGGCACTTTTGCCAAAGCCTGTGTAAAAGGATGGCATGAAAGCAAAGCCAGAAGCAGAGACAGACTGGCCCACACAGCCTGACCTGTCTCCTCCTGAACATTTATTGAAAGTGATTGATTTAATGCCTTGCATCTGCCAAACTGTCATTCAAGCCAGAGGGGATTTGGGTGAAGACAGGGGAAGCATTGTAAAAACCAGTTTGTGCATTAGTTTACTGAGCAAGCTTTTAACTCCTAGGTACAGCAAAATTGGCTTGTTGGAAAACCTGTGCCTGCAATAGAACAGCTTCACTAAATGGGGAACAAGAAGGGAAGGGGGAAAGTGCTATTTGAGGAGTTAGTAGATTTCTTCCCTTGATTTGTGCCTGAAAGAAAAAAATATCCCAGCTGTCTGCTGCATTGTGTGAACATATACATGCATTTAAATTACTTATATCATTACTTACAGATGTAATTGTGAAATATGTTCTTTTGCATTCAAAATTAGGGGCAGAACAGATGGTGAAAATTCAGTTTAAGGCAATATGTCCATTAAAATAACCCATACTGTTTATGTATTATAACAATAGCAGTCTTCAGCATGGCTGAGATTTCTAGCAGTGCTAGATTATGATAGAAATACAAATAGGCTGTAGGACAAAATTCAGTACGACTAAAAATTCATCCTGAAAAAAAATTTGATGATTTCTCTTTGGTGATCATCAGCAGATGGACTCAGTTCTGCTTCCTCCTGCCTTTGCAGTATTGACCTCTTTATGGCAAAAAGTGAACAATAAACTTTCTGGAGTTCATGGCCTGAAAAAGCCTTTTCCATATTCAAATCACAGAGACTCTCAAAACTTTGCAAATTCCTCTGCTGGGGTAATTTATATCTAAAAGAGTGTACATATTATAAACATATTTTTTTTATATAAAAATATACAGATATGTATCCATATATATATTCTTGCTATAGAAAGGAGCCACATTAAGAGTAAACAAATCTCAGCTTTTGCCTCTGGAGTGTAAGTTTCACACCCTCCTGAACATGAAGAAAAGCTTGCAAATGTGAGCCAGGTGCTCCCCAAAGGCTTAAAAAGCAGCAAGCTGTTAAGCCTACCACAATGTTTCAAAAAAAAATGTTACATAGCTTGAAGGTCTGCTCAGTTTTTGCTAATAACACTGAATATTGCCACCACTTTTTGGTCTTGAACAATAATTTTTCTAAAGCCAGTCCAATGACTATTAAAAAAAAAAAAAAGAAATGGTGGATTGTATTTTGGACTGAATCACCTACAAGCAAAGCACCAACAAAACATTCCATGTCCTTCATTTGCTTGGCATCCAGCACAATAAAAATAGAATAACATTATAACAGCCATGAATCTTATGTCTTTTCATAAAATCTGGCACACTCTACATCACTTTGGATAAGTAATTTCCATTCTACTTTGTTCATTTGAACATGGTAAAGTAGTTAACAAGAACATTTATCCTTTTCCCTTATTCCATCAGTCCTGACATTTCAAGCTATAATTCCCCCTGCATTGAATATACATGTTTTCTGTTCATTCAAGCAAAAAAAAAAAAATATGCTTAACTTTCAAAGAAATTATGATGGTTTGTGAGAAGTTTAAAGAAAGACAAGATTTGTCTTTGGCATTTGTACAGCACTGTGCACAACAAGAAGCACACCTCAAACACATTGTATTAAGCAAGGATTAGAATGGTATGTCTTCATGTCTCATACACAAGAAGGAGAATTTACTCCAAGCAAGACAGACGTAGGAACTCTTAAGCAATAAGCTCAATATCACACCTACTGGAATTTGATAAAATGCATTTATCTGTGGGGCACTGTGCCTTTAAATCCTACTCATAAATACACAACTCTTTTCAGAGTGTTTCTCCCACAGGCTGCTAGAACAGCTGAGAGTTAGAAGATTATAAGAGAAGACTGAAAGTACTTAATTTTTTTATTCCTTTAAACATTCAAGACATTTTAAAGAGTCTAAGTTCATCATCAGTAGTGTTAATATGCAAGCAAAAATAATCACTAACCATGAAAGTAACAAAGTTTTAAACCAGTAGTCCAAATGCATGCATGAGCGTGTGGGAGGAATGACCAAGTTCAAAGGTAGCACTTTATGAGAGGACAGCAGTGCTTCGTGAGGTACTTGTATCACACTTACGTTTAATTACACAATGCACATCTTCCACTGCATCATTTTTAGGGGCTGAGAAGTAGCTTTTTCTAGGTATTGATTCAAAGCTTGACTCCCTTACTTTATGTTGACTAAGCTTTGGATTCCTCTAAAAGTACCTGGGATAGGTTTGAATTTTAATATTATCTGGCTATAGTACAAAGAGCCAATGTACCATCATCTTGTCTCTCTTTCTCTTCCTCTTTTCCAGTAGCACCTAGCAGTTTTTGTGCATTTGGGCCCTCTGTACAAAATGTCTCAAGTTGTTATCAAAGTAGGGGTAGGATAATTTATAACTTCTGGATTTACTGTCTGTGATAGAACCAGATTTAACCACTTTCATGGTCTTTTCAGCCCTCTGTTCAACTGCTTTATTTCCAAGGTCTCACAGACTTTGTAGTGAAGTTGATCTAAAGGGTTGATGGATTTTAGCCCAGGTCTCTTTCCCTCCCCTTCAAAAGCACTAAAAGGCTCCTGCTTTATGATCTATGCTTTTCAGGTTGTGTCTACATTTTCGTAACCTTCTAGATCTGGATGACATCCGGAGGAAAGTGACATGTCTGAATTCTCTAGTTCTCCTAATTACTTTTTAAGAAAGAGCAATATTAATCATCTATCTAACAGCTAGTAACCCTTCCAAAATAGATTTAATTACTAAGAGGTCCAAACAGAGCAGAGCACTCTCCACCTTTTAAGTTGGACAAGTGAAATCAAATGTTTTATAGCAGCAGCAGAATCCTCCATTGATCTTAGAACAGCTGTTAATAAAGCTAGGATCAGGAGAAGAGTCATTAATTCAAAGAAGAGTTAACATGGTGTAAATGGGAAATGCCACTAGTAACAATGAAATGGTCACCATTTGTCTTAAAAAATACCAGTTTTTTAGATACAAAGGTGTCCAACACCCTCTTTCTAATTGTTAAAAATGTGATATTTATGTTAAAATGCATCACTGAAAAATGGAAAAAGAAAAAACACTGGAGAACTTGTGCAAGCTATGAATACACTTGCTTATTAGGCGACTCCTGATAATCGGAAGAGTGTGTGCATCCATATGCTACTGTTACACTGCGGTTAACTTTCAGTAACACTTTTTGTTAAATGGGAATAGCAACCTTTAATTAGGATTTGGGGTTTGGTTCTGAAATTGCCATACACCTGCTTATTCAAAACAGATGTTTTATCTGCAGTGCAGTTTTGCTCATAATATGTTATGAAGGCAATAGCAGGTTGCTAACAAAATACAAAGGAAAGGCAATATCTACTCGCTGTGTTCTCTTCTATGAGGTTAATAAAGTTGACTGATTAGGAATATCAGTTTGCTTTTACCAACACCTGACTATGTTATCGTGCCACATTATAATCTATGTGAGTGTATCATTCAATGCTCTGATACTGAGAATCTAATTCAGTTTTAGTCAGAAAACAATTATAAAATGACTTGGCCTTTATGCTGCACTTCATTTTTGTAGTGTTTCATGCATCATCAGCTTTCCACGTATTACACATCTCCATTCCCATTTTACAGACAAAAGAAGCTGAAGCATTGTCCAGCACTGAAGCAATGCACTGGCCTGGCCAGCCTTGGGCCAAGATCACCACAAACACAACAGATACAGTGAGGCTCCAAAGCCTCACCCTCATGTAAGGCAATTTCTTTCCTGGGTACACTCGGTAAATCCTAAAGCTCAAGGAAGCAAGGCAGAAAAGCCATGAAATGTCAAAAAGAATTGTTCTGGGCTCAGACATGGTGTGTAGGAGGGAATGTTTCCAGAATCACTTGTTCTGCTTTTGTAAGTGTCTTAAAAGGTAGAAAATGCTTCTGACGCTCAAAGAATGAATCAGTGCGCTTTGGATTTCATCCATAATTTCCTTATAATGTGCAATCAATATTGTAGGTAAGATGAGAGTCCCATCTAGTCACTGAGTGGTCAGAGGCCTGGAGATGTCCCAATGTCATGAGTCAATTTTGCCTCTCATGCACTGAGACGGTTGTCCTGCCACCATGGTCAAGCCACCTGAGCAACTTGTGTCCCTTCCCTGTGGAAGAAGGAGGGCTGTCAGCAGAAGGTAGGACAACAGTGCTGAGGTTTACACAGCCCAAGTGGCAAAAATGATGCAATTCCGAGGACTGAAGCTTCACAAAGCAGACATCAGCATGACTCTCTTTGCTTCAGCCTTGCAGCATTTAAGCAGAACATTGTCATGCCTTCTGTGTCAAGAGTGTAAAATTGTCATATTGAGGGGTAATGCAACGTGTCAATTTATTTTATGAAGATACCGTGTAGGTTTCTAATGTGATATAGATATTAAGTTATACAACAAAAAAGGAATTACTAAGCAACAAATTTTCTGCCATATTAACTCTTTCTATGGAACAATAAAAAAAAATCATATTTCAGTTGAAAAATGCATATCTAACCTGAAAACTTTGAGCCTTATTTTCATCTAGTTTGGAACATTTGCTTCAATCTGACATTCTGTATTATATTTGTTGCCACCCAGAACAATAGTTTGGTGGTCTCTGTCTGGTCTTTTGCCTTTGATGGAGTAGCTGTATAATTTCCAAGAATCCTGTAATGAGTAAATTAGCTTTATGAACGTGTTTTCAGCCTAAAAAGTTAAACCATCATCAAAGTTAAGCCATCATCAAACAATGCCCTGATTTACTTGCCTTCTTTTTGTTTGCTTTTTATCACTTTTCTTTTTTACAAAATTATTTTGTAATGTCAGACTATGAGAAGATACAGGTTGTAAAATTATTATATATTCAATTCTTCTTTGGATAGTAGTTTCTTTGTGGAGGAAGGTTTTTGTGATCTCACATTCAGCAAAGCCATCTTCTAGGCTCCATTTCATTGACAGGCCACAAATACATGTGAATCCACTTTGACTTTTGGACTTAGAGATGTAAAAAGCAAAGCACCTGTTTAAGTAATTTGCTGAATCAGGGCCACGGTGAACTGAAATATCAAAAAATTATGTAAATACAGGTTTATAGCTTAGAAGAATGAACATGCTCAATATGTAACTGAATGAAGAATTTATTGAGTGAATCTCATCTCTCTTTGTGTCTGCTTTTGAAATAGCTCTGACCACATCCTGCTTTTTTAAAAATATTTGTTATTTGAATGTAGTCAGCAACTACCTTTAACAGATTTATTTTTTATTTTCTGGTTTCATTATTTAACATTTGAGATTTATTGCTTGATGGGATACCTATTGAAAGGACTGGAAAGATTCCCATTGGCTTCAAAGGACAACAAATTGTGCCCGGAGCTCTGGTACAGCAAAGCATTTAGACACATGTTTAAACATTGATGCTTTCAATGGGACTTGAGCACATGTTTAAGACAAAGCATGTGCTATGGGCTTTGTTGTATAGGGAAGCACTTCAGCACATTCTTAAATGCTTTGCAGAACTGGCACTACAACTACCTCTGCTGCTAGCTACATTTTTTACTTTTATGGAGAAAAAGTAAACGATGTAGAAGAAGTTACTGTTAGTTTGAAATAAAAAATATATCCAGCTTTGAAAGGGTGGATTTGCCTCCCGTTTGTTCATAAGAAAGTTTACATACATTATTATCTATTTTTGAAGAGTAGAATTTATGACCATCTTAATCAGAGATGAATGGATATTTTTCTATCCCTTTTCAGCAGTTTTAGTTTGGCACTTGTTTAAGGTGTTTATTAATGTGCACATTCAAGAGAGTCTTAGATTCCTCAGTAGGTCTCCATCATGAAATGCCTTTTTCAGCATGTAACAACTTCTGCCTACTACTCACCATCCACTTTTAGTTGTCTCCCTGTTATCACTTCAAATACTTTCCAGAGAGTGAAGAAGGAACAAGAATGCTCAAATAAATGTCTTCTCTAACCCTGTGCATTTTCATTAAGACTCTCTTAGCCCCTCACTCCCACACACCTTTCCCCCTGAAAGTGAGAGGAATGTGCCTCTGCTAACTATTTATCCTTCATTAGAACTAAATACCAGCTTAAACAGACAATCAGGAAATGCAAGATGCTGAGTCTTAAAAATTTGCTTCTTTTTTTTTTTTCTTTTGGAGAACTGAGCCTGTACCAGATGAGATGAACACCATCGTACTTGAGCTAAAACATGAGTAGCCAGGAGCTACAGAAAGTGTCAGTGAGTCCAAGGCTCAAAAACCTCATGGTTTTTCACAAATGAAGTATTCAAAGAGAAAGCTTCTCCAGAAAATGGGGTGGTCATGTTCCCCTGCTCACAAAATCTCTGACAGTAATCCTGTGGAGTTTCCGAAGAATAAACCTATATACCACTCACTGACGAGTTTGTCTTTGAGCTTCAGTGAAGTAAACAGTGAATATATTTAACCAGTTCCAAACTGTCTTGAGCAGTTTTAATAGTCTTGACCATGCTTATTATGCAAATAGTGTAAGAATTACATTAAACAACCTTTAAGTGCATTTGCTCTGTATCTGGACCATGTGGTTGCAATTCCTATTGACATATCCAGCCTAGCTGTAATAATTGTGCAGCCTGATAGAGTTAGAGCCCAGCTTGCCCTGGTGAAACATGCTGACATGGTCGAAGGTGACCAGCCACTCTGCTCATGCCAGTATTCAGCTAATTCATTTAAAATCTGGCTTTGATATAATTACCTCGAATACTACTACAGGTGAAGATTGCAGAAAGGGGAAAACATGAAACATGTCCACATAGTCATGCTACTTTAATGATACTGATAAAAAAACACTTAAAGAGTTGTTTCAAACCTAAAATCTAAAAAGAAAAAGAAAAAAAAAATAATTGGAGAGCTACTGATAGTCCAAGGCTAAATATATGAAGATTAGACTCAAAAGAACAGGAGACTAGGAAAGAAAAAACACCATGCAGGCTACCTCATGTTTTCAGGTACTTTCAGCTTTGACTTTTTAAAATGTTTCTTCAAAGTATTATCTTTTGAAAGAAAAACTTTTTTATTTTGTTACTATTCTTCTCTGAGAAAGGCTTGTGGTTGTTTCATCAATAAAATGGAAAGAGAACACAGAAACACAGATTTTGCTGAAGTAAAAATTATGAATAAGCAAAATCTTTTTTTCTCATAGGTACATACTGAGAAGTTATGGAAACATGATGTTATTAAAATTGTTTCCTATTTTCCCACCTCTTATTTTTAATCTGTCTCAGATGGTCTTAAACTTTTTTTGCCTAGAAACCTAAACAACATCTCCTTGAGAAACCTTACCTGATAAAAATTAAAGCTTTCACAGCTATAAAGAAGCCCAGTTCTGTTCTAACAACATTTGTGTTCATATTTTCAGGAAATGGGTTTCACCCTCTGCATGCTGTAGTGCAGTGAACATGAGCTCATGCCAACTCCTGAATCTCTGGCTGCTTTCTGCAGAGCATGAAGGGCCTTTCAAACCGCCTCAGGTAAGGCTTTCTGGGATGATTTTGCTGCTTCTGTGTTGCAAGTGTTAGTGGTTTAGAGTTAAGGCAGAAGACAACTTTAGTATTCAGTAGAAATATTTTGAAGACAAAATAAAAAAGAAAAAATAGTAAGGAGTCAAACAGGTAATTATTTGTAAAGGAAAAAACTATTGATTTTCCTTTTGATACATAGTCTAAATTATTCCTCAAGAAAAGTAGTAATGCATCTTTAGACAGATTTATTACTTATAACAGTAAACAAGTGGCTTATTTAACTTCAATGCCATTACTGTTTTCATTTGATACAGAGATGGAACACAAATGCAGACAGTGGAGAGGAAGTTTGATTTGGGGATCAAAAAGATTCAAGGAGATTTGAAGGCTCTTCCACAGCTTTCATTTTTTCTCCCACTTTTCAATCTTCAGGTCCCCAGCTCCCCATCCCTCCTGTGGTGCGTCCAAGAAGACTCCATTATCCCATGACTACAGGTTCAACCCTTCCTTAGCTGCACAGGTGTCCATCACAAGATGTATACACCGTCTTTTACTCAAAGTTGTCTCGTATACACTCAGATGTTGAAGGCATAGGAAATCCATCAAATCAAATCCAAAATTACACTATTACCATAGAATAATGATTTATTGTTGGGACTTCACACTGATACTTTTCTACCAATCTGCCGCTTTTGCAGGTTTTTGTTGTTTATTTTCCCTGGCATTCCTAATAGTTCATCTGTAAAGGTAGTCCATAAACCAATCTTATGCACAAGGAAAGTTAAAGGCAAAATTACAGCGTGTTACAGTATAAAAAACCCTGCAAATGGCTATGATTTTTCCAAAGTATAACCAGGTGTCTGGCAGGCTGGCTGGCTGGCTGGCTGGATGGATGGATGGATGACAAAAGAGAAACTCTGCATAGTGTCATTGCCAGTGAAGTTTAGACAGACTCTGTTTCTCACCTTTGAGCTTCAGGTTCAGATTTACCTGTATCTGCTGAACGGCAAGCCACGGCAGAATTTTACCCGGAAAAGACACTTCATCATGGTTCTGCATTCCCAGCATTGTCTCCTCCCACTTTTTCCTGAGTCTGTTCTCTGGAGTCTAATGACATAGATGCATTCATTCTTCAAGCAGTCTTTGGTGGGAGTACTAACTTGTGTCTCTTTCTTCTATCCAGGACATATGTACATCAACTCTTTGGGATCCTGATCCCCCAAACCCTCAATATCAGTTTGAGAAGGTGGGCAGTGCATTCAGGAGTTTTTAGGGAAAGTCTGACTGACACTCATCTCACTCAGAATAAGTCTGGTCTCTTCTTCTCAGGAACACCAGGAAAAAGACAAGAGTCTGCGTCACTGGAAGTGCTGTGTCTTGTGGTGATGAGGAAAGGCTTAAGAAAATGACCATGACTTTTACCAGTCTCTTGCAAGAGGAACAGCAAAACACTCATGAAGATAATTCTCTCTGAAATAATTTCTTTGTACTTGAATGGTAATTGGGCAGGAAAAGAGTGATACACACATATTAGGTCACAAATACTTGTTCTGGAAGATTACAAGCGTATCACAAAGCAATATTACTGGTATCCTGGTGATATCCCTGTGGGGTGTAATGCAATGTACAAAACACAGTGGCAGTAAGGGACTTAGAGTGTTTGAAGACTATACAACCAAAAGCCCAAAAGCTGGTTCCAGCCAGTCAATGTGACGATAATGTGTAAATACATATACATGCATACATGCATGGATGAGCAGCAGTGATGTGCTATTCTATGTCAGCTATTGCACTGGGACCTTTGGACAAGATGGAAGATACAAGCACCATTATTGGAGCAGAGAAGACAGGAGGGAGATTATTTATTTGCTATTGTAAGGGGCCATGACAACATCACTGTGTAGGACACAGGATGAAATAACAATTCTATGCTCTTATTCTTTCTCATACTCAAGGACCTTCATGCACACTTGCACTCTCTTGACATCTGCAGAGAGCAAAGGGAAAGGCAGAAAAACAATGTGTAGACAGATATAGAAAATAAGGACTCCTTGTTCAAAAAATCTGAAAAAGTTGAATATTCTGTCCCATTATTTTATACGAACAAAGTGAGAGAAATACCAAGTGCAGCTTATAATATGGCTTGTAAGGATTTAGAGTTTTTCTCTTGCACAAAAAAAAAAAGTGTTTTTTCAAAATAATACTAATCAAAATTGCACACCACCTCACCTCCAAGAGGAAGCAAGAGAAAGGTTAGGCAAAAAGCATCTGTGGTTTCCTTTTGGCCTCATGTGATTGCAATGTTTGTGTCCTAGCCATGCCAGTGATACAGAAAAGGTCAGAATTCACCCTGTTTGACTTTTCCAAACCATATCAAGCAGTCTTCAGTCACCAAGGAGGGTCTGACCCAGATTTTTTCTCTTTCTTCTTAGCTCTTTGCCTGTACCTTTTGAGCATCTACTTCCCCAGGCCAACTTCCTAAGCCTCATCGTCTCCCTCTCATGTGCCAAAACAATCTTATTGCTTTCAGGTCTTTTACTCCCTTTGATCTCTCTTTCTCTATGGACATATTGCCCTTCTCTTTCTTTTCTCCCAGAACCCCACTTCTCCTTTCCTGTAGATCCTCCAGGTTGATTTTTTCCTTATCCTTCTATTCCCTCAGGTTTTTCCCATATTACAGACACAAGACCCAACTCTTTATTACAAATTTTTCCCTTAGTAAGGATGGGGGAGAGAACAGGGAGAAGGTCTGCAGCTTTTCCAAATGTTGTGTTGTTGGGAATACTTCCCTTATTGTGCCTGTCTAAAATATAGTTTATACAGGTGGCAGAATGAAATGTGCCATCTCATAATTAGTCCCACATGCACCGCAGGCAATTTATCATCAAAACAATCAGCAGTCACCATTTGATTCAGTGAATACCAGACATTATCAGAAAATTGAGCTGAGGGAAAGGAGGAAAAAAAGATAGAGCACTTTGGCTTTTGTAAATTTTTTTCTCCTTTTTTTCCCCCCAAAAATGTCACTTTAGCTCTAAAGCAGTGACCAACCCAAATGACTCCATAATGAATAGATTCACAGAAGAGCTGTTGTGTTGGCCTTTACAACTTTTCTCTCCCTCTGAATTTGTTGTATTGGACTTTCTTGTATACTTAATAAACTGCTTCAATAACAGCAATCAGCACAAATGTACTACTGGTGAGGAGGGTGTTCTTTTTCTTAGATGAGCACTGTGCTGCTCTTTTTAGTGATGGCAAGACAGGTTGTTCTGTCTCTTTTGTGCAAGAAAACGTGCACGGCAAACTCTGGACACTCATTCTTACACACGCACACGCGCACACACACACACAGAGCCCTATTCAAGCACGTGCACTCTCACACATGGGCATAGCCAGAGGTGTTAAATGCCCCAGGCAAAAAGAGGTGTGAAGACAATTCCCCACAAGATAACTTAGGATTATTAAAGTATCATTTACTGCTAGTTCTTCTGATGTAGAAACCTAGTATTTAATGGAAAAACAGGATGCAGGATGTCATCCAGCTCAGAGGAACTGCTGAAATCCACACATCAGAGTAATCAGGGTACAGAAGAGAAATGCCTGCAGGGAGAGACAGCAGTAGCCCCATGGCCCTGCATGAAGGCATGTCTGCCTCTACCCTACATGCAGGAAGTGTGAATATATATTATCTTCCTGAAGGGCTATGCAAGAATGTTCAGTGACATAGGGCTTGCTTGCCCTATGTCATTAAACCATTCACTGGAGGGCACAGCCCCCAGGGTGGTCACCAGCAGACAGAAGCACACAAGTATTCCTGATGTTTTGGGAAGTTTTTTGCTACACATCAGCTTCAGAAACAAAACAGTGGGAAAACCAAGAAACTTTTCTCTTAGTGTCTCCCAAGAACTGCTCAGTGTTTCCCCTTCAGTACTTCAATAGCTGTGAATCTTCCCTATCCCAGCCTCTTGCAACCCCTCCTTGTACCAGATACTACTAAAAAACCTCGCAAGCCAGCCTTTAAAAATTCTTCCATCACGTTACAAACTGATCATTACAGTCTATGAGTCAAACCTTTAAACAAATGATGTGTCAATAAGACAAATGTTCCAGTGTTAACTTCAATTGCCATAGATATTCTGGGTGATGAAGAGTGTTTGATCTATTGCTACTTCTTCAGGGCAACTTCCTTTTGCAAGAAGGGCTTGTATTGCTGTGTTCTCTCTATCCTCTGCTTCCATTCTATCAATGTTCCTTTTGTTTCAGAGGCTCTTCAGTTAAATTAATATACTGATCAAAAGCAGAGAACTGAGCTCAGGCTGGGCTTAGTAAATCTAGAGTTGTTTGAAAGATAAATTGCACAGCTAGCATGCATCCTTTGAGGTGAAGTTTTACAACAGGTAGATAGGTGAAGGTCATGTTATTTTAGCCACAATATAGCATGACCTAAGTGACTATTTCAAAATAGTGCAATGCTTTACTACTGCACTGTTGAACATCAGCTGTGTTATACACTTACCAGAAGCCAATATGTCCTGCATATTCTGCTATTTAATGTAAAATAGCAAATGCAAACAAAACATTTCCTTATCCTACTTTGGACAGTGAAAGTCATCTGTGATGGTCCCAGATTGAATTTATTGTATAAAAGTCTTTAAGCACAGGACATGGCAAACACAAAATCACACATAAAGGGAGTTCAAAGAAACTTGACTTACTCCCCTTCATTAAAACACTTCCTTCAGAGTTGACATGAAAATAGCAGTCCTTCCCCAGCTCTTAGATGAAGCATTCATTGGCTGTATATGTGCAGCATACAGCAAAGTGCTATCATCTGCAAACGAGAGTTTGCACATTGACAAGACAAAGAGAGATCCTTCACAGCTGCTGTAAGACCAGCATTTTTCTCTGTACCCTTAAGCACTGACAAAGGAAACAAATAAGGCACCCAGGAACACACAAGCCTGCTCTGCCATCGGGTGTGGGGGAGAGGAAGGCAGAGTCAGGAAGAGTCAATCATCATCCTTCCTAGTCCTCACCCCTCTCAGTCCTTTCAAGTAGTCCTGCTACTGCAGACAGCAGAGAGGTCTTGAGCAACATCCATCCTCCTCCCCATCTGTGCAGAGGCTGGACAATTCTCCTTCTGGACATACGTAAAGTCTTGCTCATAAGGCACAGAAATTTTTGGCTCACATAGAAGTTACTCCACCATGTGGCACATGGACAGACATTTGCAGCTCCTAAGTCAGGGTGGGTCCAAAGGAAGGTGTCAAATCCACATAATGTGCCCTATTGTAGCCAAACAGTAACAAATTGGAAGACATTTGAGAAAATCCTCAATTTTAACACCTTTGTAACCTCCTTATATCTAGCTGTGCCAATAAAGGCATAATAAAAGATATGAGTGGAGGTCCCCAGCTCCCAGCTGTATCTAACAGACCACAGAGACCGTGGAGGTGGGTGGCTCCCCTGCTGTTTACAAACCAGCACAGGTGGACTGTTAACACTGGAAGCAACAGTACTTCACCAATGTCATCACTTAACAATATAATATGACAGCATGTATAGAACCGATTAGCATAAATCAACATAATACCCACTTTGCAGCATTAGTATTGAAAACTTGCATCCTCAAGTAGAGGGGAGGACACAATATATGATGAATTGTAATGATTTTTCTGAAGTGCTCTCACATGGCAGAGTATGTTTGCACTGTATGTACATGTGAGGCTGCACACACATGCATTTTAAGAATATGCATAATACTGTAAGTTACAGCATTAGTTTGTAACAATAACATTCCAATATTTCTGTGATCTTTCCTTAGACTTAAAAAAAGACATGAATTTGCAGGAGCTGCCGCATGGAGAAGGGTGGAATGAAAGGGGTGTGTGTCTGTGTCTCTGTGTCTGTGTCTGTGTGTGTATGTATGTAGCCATTTGGATTTAAAGGACATCCACCTGTCTTTATGTGTCCAAATGGTCATCATGCATAGAGTCATATAAATAGAGACTGCTTAAAAAAATAACTTGAGGTCACTCAGACTCCTAGGTTTGAATTACAGATAAACATATTTCAAAGTGTCAACTTTGGATGTAAGGTACAGGGGAGAACAACCTTACATGCCACTTCCATCAGTTTTGATAAAGTAGTTTCAATTTTCAGCATAATAATTCAAAGGTCTTGTGGCTTTTTGACAACACTGAGCTCTGCTTTTTCCTTCTCATTCTCTGTCCTTCCCTCCAGTGCTTTGTGCACACTCTGATCATTACCTATTTCAAACCTGAATGCTTAATCATATCCAAGTGCATTTTTGAGAGGTCTTCCAAAGTCTTCACTTTAGGCAGCATTTTCTGAATAAGAGATCTCTTTGGGGTTAAGATGGCATGCACATTTGGAGATAGTAGGCAAAGTACATATAAAGGAAAAGTACTGTGCAGGATACAACCGGAATTCTTCTCCTAGGGGAGAAGTCCTAGAGAAGTCTATAAATACTCTACACTCTACAGCAGGTCGGGATAGTTAAATTTTCCATTCCTTTACTACCAATGATGACACAGAAAACCTGAGGAAGATCTTCATGAGTGGTGCTCTAGTCACTCTCTGTTGCACTTCCCTAAGGTGACACCCTGTTTCCCAGCAGAAAGCTTTCCATAGGCCTTGCTTGCCACCATATGGCATTGGATCTCTGCACTCACCCTTTCAATCATATTAATGCCAATAATGCAACAATCTTTTTCTTTTATAAAGGTCTTAACCTGGCTTGTGCATTAATTTAGTCTGCCAAGTTATTTATGCACCTATAAAAATGCAGACTAGGCATCCTGACAAGCACAGGCACATCCTATTAATGATGATCTGAAAGAGTTCTGAGCTCATCGTTACAGGTCTTTGATAGTGTTGGCCCATTACTGAATGGTTTCTATGGGCCAGAGGTGAACAAGCTGATTCCAAGGGGGATCCATCTGTGTCTTCCAGCTTAACCTAAAGTCTATTCTATTGTATAGAATTCTATTCTATTGCCATTGGACAGACTCACTCTTCTCTTGCTGCATCCAGACAATCTTGTAGTATTTCCAGACTGATGAAAACAAACAATGCTGATGTATGTCCAAACATTTCTGCTCTGGTATTTCCAACCTATTTCAGCTAACATTTCAGTGAGCGTTGGGAATGTATAGTACTGCTCTGAAATGAAACGGTATTCACAAGCTTTTCTTGGACATTTTGGCAAAACCTGCTCTGAAAACACTGAGAGTTTTGTACAAGTGAAGCCTGGAAGATTAGGCTGTATGTGGTACTCCAATAATAACACCAAAGTAAGGAGTATTATTAAGAGGCAGTTTAATTTTTGAACATATCATGTAACACACTGTGAAAGTAGGAAAAGATCAAGGAAAACATCTATTATTTAATTTGACTTGGAGCCAAACTACTGGTGATGTTGAAGACCACACTTCCCACTCTGAATGGAACTTCATTTATTCAGTCCTTGCAACTTCATCAAAACTTTCCACTCACTCTACCTCCATCCATCTCTTTCTTAGCAAATACATCACAAGCTCTGAGGGTCTTTCCGTATCATTCTTTATTTCTCTGCCAGATATATGAGGAACACTCTTTACTCATCTATAAGCTACATTTTTTGTCTCTATTTCTGCCCTCAGCTGAATCTTAACAGCTCCAGGAAAGTCAAAGCAGCAGAGATAACAGCAGAACCTCATCTTAGAAATCAATGTCATTGTCATCTAAATTCTTCTTTCCAGACAACATTGCCCCTCCTTTCTTATACAAGAAGATGGTGATTTCACATCAAAGGTAACCATGACAGCTTCATGGCAGACATATTTGTTTGGTAGGTGGGTTAAAGCAGTTCTTCAGTACTGTATGCCTATTAACGTTATTATCCACAGACTCAAAAAAAATCACTATTTCACTCATTAAAAAGGTACATGTGAATGCAAGATTTATTAAGCCTGAGTGGATGTGATCAATAATTTAAATATTGCTGGATAACAAGTAAAGAAAACAAAAATAACAGCTTTGGTTTCAGGATATATGTAGCTGTCCTATGAATGTAAATATATTAAAACTTTCCTGCTACATTTTATGGCTCTATATAAATATCAAAATAGGTTTATAAGTTGAAAGGAGAACATGCCAATTCTAAAATCATCACTCACAGCACTTCAGTTTATGCAGTTAAATTTCCCATCTAACAGCATTCTGCAGGCACTTGCTCTCCTGCCCAGGAGGCAAACCACACATCTGTCTTTCCAATACTCATGGTAAATAATGTCAGGAAATGCAGGCCTGCCAGAGGTCATTCAAGGACAGTAGGGGTAAGAGGACTCATCACAACCACTAAGCGCAACACAACCTCTGTTGGGTAGAGTAAGGTGTACTCAGGCAAAACAAAAGTCTACATAAGGGTGTCTTTGCATTGGTGTCTTTTTCTGCTTCCCTTGGCATTCTGGTCTTCTGTTTCCATGCTTTTACCTACCAACATTCTCAGACAAAGGTCCTGTCTTTCTCTTCCCTTCTCTGGATGAATAGGTCAATATGGAGAAAGGTCACTTTGCATCCTGTACTGAACAGACCACTTATTTCTGGCACCAGAAGTTAGGTTGTGTCCAATGAGGGCCACATTATAAACCACTATAAAACCAATGCTTTCACTGGATGTGAAGTGTGTTTAAAATTGAACGTCTTGTGAGAAACATTATGGGTACCACAGCCACTTGGCAATGGGATCTATTTACTGGCCTCTTCCCAACAGCAGTAAACTGGAGTTTCTGTAACCCAAATGACTGTGTAGGACTCCAAGGTAGTTTGATTAAAGGTTTCTGTGAAATGCACTGTAAATTTCTGCAGGTCTGCCCTCAAGGCCAAGAGGAAGCTGGGTCCCTTTTTTTTCCCCATATCTTTGTTCATTATAAAATCCATTTGTCATAAAGGCATCAGTGAAAAGGGAAAAAAATTTGATGAGCTTCTGCTCTTTCTTGCCTTTTACTTTGGTTGTATTTTTCTTGGGATTATGGCTCTTGGACAATATGCAAGGCAAGTTTGGCTTAACCTGTATAGCTTTATTTTTGCATTATTCAGAATCATTCATTTGGCATCAAGAGATTTCACTCAAACAACATAGATAAAGTCACAGCAGAATTATATTGGCATACAAACCCAACTTTTTATTGAAAAAAATACTCCTCCATCCCCAAACCTTCCCTAAATCCTAAAGAGCAAGACCAAAAGAAATTATAAGGAATCAAATTTCCTAAAGCCTTTCTTTGACAGCACCTTACTATTCAGTACCACTCAGTACCATCTCAGTACTCACCTTAGCAACATCAGAAAACCTGATCATCTGATGGAAGAGTTCATCGGCAAGTTTCCCCAACCACTTTCCAAGCTACCTTTTTGACTTACGGTGTGGCGAAAAGTCACTGTCTCCTGTTAGAGTCTGTTCTTGGGTGGGTCATTGCATCATCCTTGGGTGGAACCTTTTCTACTCAAGACAGTAAAATGCTCTCTAGGCCCAGTGTATGCCTTCTGGCACAGTGGTGAATTAAGCTATTAGATCTCTGTAGGAGGGTTGTGCAGGTGTGCTGATCTGAGTGGGAGTCAGGTCAGTTCCTAGGGATCACTGTGTAGCTGATGCAGGCAACTTCAACTCATTTTCCACTAGATCATAGGGCCAAATACTGTTTTCCCATGACTTAGAAAACTCCTGAGCAGCTCTTCCCCAAACTCAGTCTAAGAGAAAGAGCAACAAACAAAAAACAGGCAGCAGTTTTCCTCAGACTTTGTAAGACAAATATTTCTACTGATAGTTCCTCTACAGCCTGCTTTGTCATGTTTTTTTTTTTTTTATTTTATTTTATTTTTAATTTATTTATTTATTAGCATTTTCAGTGCTCCTTCTGCACCAGAACTTTATTTAAGGCTGCTGGCTGGGAGCCCCTGGGAGGGCTCCCAGTCCACTGTGTGGATTCCCAGTCCCTGTATGCCACAGCATTACGAGTGTGACCTCCTGCCTTGCCAGGACTTTAAAGGGCCCATGCGCCCTGTCAGCATCAATCACATTGCATTTTGTAATTCTGCACCTCCAAAATACTCAAGCTATAATTCCCAGTTCTAAACAGTATCCAAAGCTATTCTCTGCTATTCTTTTTGCATAGGGGAAAAACCATCTAATTTAAGGCCTAAGTTTCTCCCTCATAACATTTATGCATAGACTGTATTACTGCTATTATATTCTGAAAAACAGTTATTTCACCAAAAATAAAAAATCCTTTTCATAAGTGCTTTGCTCTCTATGTTTTTTTATTTTCCTTTTATGTTGCATATACCAACAGGGGCCAACTTTATTTCAGTACTGACTTGGATTTTGATGAATATGCTTCTATTTCATTTATTCTTTATTTGTGCAAAAGCTAGGCAGTATTTTTACATTGTTTCCCACTTCCTTTTTGATTAAACTGTTATATTTGATTTTCCAGAAATAAAGCAGCACAGAGATAGAGAGAGCAAGAAAAATACATCATCTTTGATTCTATCCTGACTCACAGCTCTCTAAGCTCTGACCCAAAAGCCCACCTTAACTCACTGGAAATAAGTGCCCAAGAGGTGCCGTCAGAGAGGAAGCTCTTCAGGAAATGACTACCCAAAGCGCTAACCACAGGAGAATGAGGCCTTTTCCACCTAAAATTAACTGAGCTGCTCAAACAAAAACACTAAACCTACTATAACTCTACTAGAATAATAATAATAGATGAGCCAAGTCAGGCCTTTTAAACTAAATTGCTATAATCAGTATCAAAGATCAAAGGTCAAAGGCCATGAAAACTTCAGTGCCATTAGTTAATGTCAGAAAAAACATATCAGAAAAAACCCAATCCGTACAAATTCAGTGGATAGGCTGTATATGTCTTTTTCCTTTGCATGTAACTTTCCAAAGCTCTCTTCCTTGGGGCTTGGGGTATCCCCATTCTTTGTTTCAGCTTAGGCAAAGAGTTTTCTGAGCAAAAAATATTGCCATCCACAATATCTAGAGTATACATATATATAAAACTTCCCTTGCTGTGTACCCACAAGAGGATTTGGCAGTAAACTAAGACCAGGAACACAGCAATGGGAGTACAGTTTCACCAGTGCCACTTGTTAAGGGAAGGAAATTTACTGTTGCTTCTTTGAGCACCCCCATGGGACATGACTAAAACATCCTGGGGAAAAGGAAGAAAAAAACATCACAATAAAAAAAACCATCCAGTGTAACCCTGAAAGGTGAACCTGATGATACAACCCTCATCCATTTCCATTTGTTCCTCCCTGTCCCCTTTCCCTCATCCACTTCCATTCCCTTTCACAGCCTGTCCAGCCTATAGCCAGGGTGCGCAGCCCTTACCTTGCAGCTCCCAAGCTGCTGACTGTCTGTTAAAAATGCCAACAACAACAGCACGAGAAACATTAATTTTCACTGATTGACCAGAGGAATAGAAAAAGCAGACAGTGAACATTTTTTCTTTCTAAAGCAGAAAGATTCAGGCCAGATGAACTGCACCACAGGCCATCCTTGTGGTCTTTGGGCAAAGGAATGACAGCCACTAGAGAAGCAGATCCTGCCTGCTGTTAACTACTGCAGCTCACTTCCCCGTTTGCCTTCATCTGTCCAAGAAGCACCTCATTACCATTTTAGCTGCTGAAGAGCCAGGGGAGAAGTTACTTATTTGCACAGTGGCTGCTCCCAACTGCAGCCCCCAATATGACACAAACACCCAGCTTACTTCATATGCAGTGGCAGCCGAGGTCTGTCTGTGGGCTCCTCACAGCTGCACAGGAGCTTCCCTGCTCCCCTCCAGGGACAGAAGTAGCTGGGGTGGTGTGTCAGGAGCTAGGCTGAGTACAACACAAGGAGCCCTGCTGAGAAGATGGGCAGGCAGCACCAGCCTTGCCCTGAGGAGCACAGTCTAGCTCTGCGAGTTACAGCAGAGTGCAGAAATTGTGGCTAGGCACAAGGTAGTGCGTTCCTGAAAGCCCCTGAGCAGATCAGTGATCAGGAAGAGAGCCCAGTCTACCCCGACTACACTCCTTTCAACGTCAGCCCTCATCCTTTTTAAGCTCACTCTGCCCTTCTCAGGACCCAGAAGTGGCATTTGTGCTTTGGATGAGTCTGCGAAAAACCTCCAGGCTGTCAAACTACAAGCTGCCATCATGTGTGCTTCCTCTCCTTCAGGTCTCTTGCAGTGCTGCTGTATGCCAGGGCCACCAGCCTGCTCACCTGGCAAACAGACAGCCTAAACCATGCTGCCCTGCTGCCTGCTGGTGGGGCAACCTGCCACCCAGTTGGAAAAGGTACCAGGACCTTACTTTGGAAACCAGTGACCAAGGTATTTATTTACTCAGTAAAGGAGCAGAGTGGTCGACAAAAGTTGCCAGTGTAGAAGTTAGTGGAGAAGGCCAAGCAATCCCTAGCGCTCTGGTGTGTTCTGTATCAAATTTTCACTTCCCAGCCCCTGAGGGATAATTCACATGTAAATGATTGCTTAGAGATACGTACGCATAACTCAGATGGTCCTTCTACAAAATCAGCAAGCAGAGCAACTGTGGGCATTAACAGTGCTGCTGCTGCTGCTGCACCTGAGCTGTACGGCTTGATCGGGACTCACCTCCTCGTCAGAGGAGGTGATTTTGATTCAAGAATGTGAAAATAACTGAAATATATATTTCCAAAGCTAGTATAGCCACAGAGAAGATTTCTTTGAGACTGTGACTGACCACCCAGGCAGTCAAAGCTAACACATATTTGAACAGTGATTTGTAGGAATCTGATTTCACTCATATATTCATAGCAAGATCTAACACTTACCATGAGGACCACAAAGCATTTGCAACCTGTCTGCTAAGTCTACAAGAAACCTGAAGATTAAGTCACAAGGAAGTCAGCTATCCAGCCATTATGCAAAGCTTCCTAAAAGACAGTGACATACATTTAGCAACCATCCCAAAATCAGAACATCAAAAGAAAACATTTTTGCATTAGTTTTCCTTCCTATTGCCAGCCTATGTCCCTGTGAAGGGAGTAGTGTTTATGGAACCAGTGTTTGGAAAAGTAAGCTTGAATAGCAGTGTCAAAGGGTAATTGGCACAAAAGAGATCCCTACATTTGGAACAAGAGGAATTAAGTTTTCCTAAGCACATTGGGACCACAGAGGGCTTGTTGTTGATAGACCCACAAGTAGTAATATTACCAGGTTCATGCCAAGGGTCATAGCATGCAGTGAGACAACAGCTCCTTAGAGCAATGAGAGCAGGGTCATGACTCTTGTGTGCAACTGATTGATCCTCAGAGCTCAGATCTGTGAGACGCACAGAGAAAAAAAAATGTCACTTTTACAGCATTCATTTACACTTGACTTTGAAAGGTTTTTATTGAGGGAATGATCACCTTGCATTTTTCCCTTTCAGTTACTGCCTGAAAGTCAGTGGAAGGATTTGAAACAATATATGACCATGGGATTTTATCAGCAGAATATATTAGTGCACTAGTTACATGCCAGGTAAAGTTTTGCAGCTGTTAGTAGCTCTTCTTCTCAAGGGCTTATATGTGGAGACTGGCCTCTAATTTCCATTTAGCAGAAGAGAAGCTTGAAGCCTTGAGAAATGACAGTGAAATTGTGCAACCAGCCCAGGGACTCAATTCTTAGCTTATGTTCTTTATGGTCACAGTAAATAAGTGCATTGAAGTCACATTTCCACTTTATTGATCTTGAACCTCAACTTGTAGAATGGACTTGAGGAATATTTAGGACAACCTGAGCACAAATGAGGTTTAGGGTGTTCTAAGTTATGCATCTGGTATAGAATACTGGAGTGCCCTGCACTGCTCTTGTAACCCTGACCCGCAGCACAAACTACCTCCTTTCCTTGGGAGCCTCCTGCCTGTTTGCCACCTGAGAGAATCTTGTTATCAAAGGCATACCCTGTTGCCTCTTTAATGGCTCATTTATATTTCTGATGACAGCAGAAAATAGTAAGAGTCAGGGTTTAAGAAGGAGCCCATGGCTCCAACAAACAACATTAAATAAGCCTGCTAGAAATATCTGCAAAGCTCAGCAGAAGTTATTCCGGATTGACAGTTTTCAGCCTGTTCTGTGTAATGTCCCAGGTATATCTCCTTGGATTCCTGACCAGGATTATACAACAAGAAGAAATTTAGTAAATTTTGAATGAGCCAAGAAATAGGGCCTTGGGAGTTTGGCCAGTACTAAATGAGTACAGATATCAATAAAGCTTATAGCTACATACTTTCCTACCAAGCCTCAGCACTTGGATTCAAGGAGCTCCCTGTAGAACTGCACACAGGCTGGATTGCTATGATCAATACTGGAAGAGGATATAATGCAACACTATTAATGCAACTGGTCCCATTGAACTCAACAGAAGTTCTGTCGTTTTCTTCATTCAACCTAGGATTTCACCTAGTGTGTCTTTTCCAGCACTAATATCTGTGATCCTGAGCACATTACTAAATTGCCAATGGGATCTGCCAACCATTAAAGTCTGTGATTTGTCAAGTACTCTATTTGTATTCACTTTGCCTCTGTTGTCTACAGGATTCCAGTAATAACCTATTAAAGACATTTAATGTTACCAATTTAAAACTGAAAAACCCAAACTACTGAGGTAGTGAAGTTGCCAGAAGAGACATCAAGGCCTGTGTTAGAATATCTGATTTAACAAGTCCTATATGTGCAAAGCCTGCAGATTGGATAATTATTGTTCCATCAGTGAGTAGTGTATTTATTAGACGCAAATTTGGTTATCAGAAGTGTTTACTGAGATATTGCCATGGTAGAAAGGGCTGGCAAATGTGGACAAATAAGGATGGCTTGTTAAAGCTCAGTTTTTGTGAGAGGTGCACTCATTTTCAATGTAGCTACCCAATAGTTACTGTCCTGAGCAATATGGTCCAGTAACATACACAACAATTAATGAGGATTCTGTTATACCTAGTATTTAGCAAAGCTCAAAATCACAGCTCAGCACTCAATCAGATAGAAATATTGCTTTCTTATAGTATCACAAAAGCAAGCCTTGACAAAAAAGGAGACTATCAAATGCCTCTTATCCTTACTAAGTTGTTAATGGTGGAAAAAACAAAGATAGCTACATGCTTAGTCTAGTTTGGCATCAATTTGTATACACATAGAGAAGCAAGTTACAGATGTTTAAAAAGTTATGACATGAGAAAACAGCTCCACAGTAAAAGTGGCTGCAATAAATTGCCTTTCAGTTACAGGTCTGTGGTGCAACAGTTGACATATATGGAGTGAAAATTAAGGAAAGTGGTAGCCCCACTCAACTGATACAGGCAGCATGCAGCAAATAATTGTTAAACAAAGGTTTTGCGAGAATCCTAGATAGACAAATATTCAAAAGCCAAGGAAATGATCAGTCCTTGACTTCTGCAAGTCAAAAGGCAGAAGTAGTCAAAGCAATGAAAAATTTCTGAAAATTTGAAGCTACTGAAGTTTATTACAATTTACAGTTCTTGCAGATTTGTGCTCCTCCACTGCTCCTTAAAAGACTTACTCTGTACCCTTCACTAGCTTCACTGCCTTTCTGGTGAAGGCAGTGAGAGTAAGTCCTATAAGTAGAGAGTAAGTAGAAAGCAGAGAGTAAGTCCTATAAGGTGCAGCTGAGGGACATGGAGTTGTTTAACTTGCAGAAAAGGAGGCTCAGGGGGACCTCATCATTCTCTACAATGACTTAGAGGTTGTAGCATGATGGAGGTCAGTCTCTTCTCCCAGGCAACCAGTGACAGGATGAGAGATAGGGTCTAGCTGTGCCAGAAATTCGGGCTGGACATCAAGAAGTTCTTCATGAAAATGCTTGTTAAGCATTATAACAGACTGCTCAGGGAGGTGGTGGAGTCGCCACCCCTGTAAGTGTTCAAGAAATGACTGGACATGGCACATAGTGCTGGAAATGTGGTGATCAAAGGTTGGACTTGATGATCTTGGAGGTCTTTTCCAACCTTAATTATTCTGTGATTCTGTAATATTCAGGAAGCTCCACTGTGTTTGGCTCAGCCTACGCAGTTGGTGCAATTCCAGCAAAAGATTTCTTCTGTTGGTTCTCAATGTGTCTCATTGTCAGATCCCTGCACATACAATATGACTGTGCATGAACAGTTCTGACAGTAAATTTGTCTATATTTTTTTTTGTTAAGTATTTTTTTTATTTCTTACTAAGTTCTAAGGCAAAGTCAAGCATTGTTTTTTTGTCACATATAGTGCCTAGTATGATTCAAAATGTTCATCTACTTTGGGAGCTTTTCTTGCATATCTTTTCCTTTTTTTTTAAACTAAAGTACATTTTTAGAGAAAAGCATCCACTTAAGCAATATTGAGACACTTTAATTTGGGCAGGGATCAGATAACTCCAGGGGTATCTTCAATCTATTATTCTGCAATTCAAAATGTCAAAAAAATCTTTCAAAAGTCATTCAAACTGAATATTTGAATTGATAGAAATACAACCTTTTTTTCCTGTTTAACTAGACCTATACTTTCCAGGGTGAAAATTTGACTAAAAATTTTCATCCAGATATAACTTTTTCTTTGAATATATTCATAGAACTACACTTTTTTTCACCCCTTCAGGAAATAACCTGTTTGCAAGTCAATTTATCAAAATTACCCTTCCAGTGCATAAAATAATACTGTATTTCAGTTAGTGCTCTTGCATCATTTTAAAAGCAGAAGAACTAGGAAGAAGAGAAAAGAAAAAAAAAGACAAAAATATATATTAGAACTTTTATAAGTCTTTAGAAGAATATTATTCTGCATGGGTCTATTTTCATCCCTAAAGTAATCTGGGTTTTTTTCCTATGGGACTTAGAAGTTCAAAGAAACTTCAATATTAGCTTATGACACGTTTCATAACTACATAAACTTGTTAAACACAGTGCAAAAGACATCCAAAAACCTCTAACCCAACAATATATTACTGTTAAGCATTTTAAAATTATTTATTTCCTTTAAGAAGAGAAAAAAAACCTACTTATATTTAATGTCTCTTGCCTCTAAATAAAGCTTTCACTGATTTTACTGCTACTTTCTTGGAAGTCAGAAAACACTCTCCTACCTAAAATGTTGACATGTTTCATTTGAAAAAAACAGATGTATTTGGAATATTTTATGTGTCAAAAAAACCAACACAGATTCCTTTGTTTATTTAATTATTTGATGTTTGGACAGTGCTTTGCAAGCATAATACACACTTATTTTTAGTATTACTTGTGTATACAGCATTATCAGCAAGATATGAATAAAGTGCTCTCAGCTTTGCAAGCAATTTTCTTGATTAATTTCTTTGTATAAAGCAGCAGAGGGAGCTCATACATTATTTTTGGTGTGTCACTCACAAAAAAATGATAAATTACACATGCACACACATGTGCACGCACGTGTGTGTGGGTGACACGGCCCCGCGCATGTATGTGTACATGCAGTCAGCTCTGGGACGAGGTGCACAGCTACAGTGGCTGTGCCTGCACTTGTCACACAGACCAATAGGAGCAGATGTGTTCAGCGAAAGAGCTGGGAGTGAGCCCAGCATGGCCATGGCACATGTCCTCCAGGGCACTCTTTCTGGACTAGTGCAGCCTGGTCCTATCAAGCTGAGACACCCATGTGCGCCTTGGGCATGTTCAGTGAGCTCCCAGAGTGCTTTTTTCGGATGGATTTTCCCCAAGAGGAAGACAGCTGGTGAGTTCTGACCTTGATCCTGGATGCAAACCAGAACTCAGCTGCTGGGGGTGATCTGAAGGCCCTGTCAACAGCATGCACTTGATCCAGAGAAAATCACCAGCACCAGAGCTGTGTTAGAAGTTTCTAGGTACCTACCTGAGCTGGTCTTCAGGTGTGTAAGGAATCAGATGGATTAGATCAATTTAGGCAATTGCATTCTGCTGGAGTGATATGTTAGGAGCCTACATGCCTTTTTGAATTTTCTCCTCAGCCTGTGTAAGTTTTGCAGGAAATGTTTCACAATGGAGGTACACAGAGAAAGAAGTGCTGAAGTCACTTAAAGGACTGGACAAACTTACTAAATGTCTTGGTTTTGTCTGATTGAATGAGTTCTTGGGAATATATGCCCTCAACTTGCCCCCTGAAATCCGTAAATCCAAAGTATAAGGAGGGCTTAACATAGTTACCAAGCAGGCCCTAGCACTCCCTGGACAACAGAAGTAGAATTGTTATTTCCTTTAAGGATATGTAGAGTATATCCTCTTTTATATGCTGGGCTGGCTAGCACATTAGGAGCATAATTTGGCTTCCCTAGGCACTCCTGTGAAAGTCTAGGAGAAAGCAATGGGCAGTGGATAATTTGGTGGAGGGCAAAGCCGGAAGGAAACAGTGCACTGGACTATCCCATATCCTACCACATACAGATGAGCACTGTTGAGGCCAAAGACTGAAAACAATGGGAAAACTGGTCTGCCAATACCTTTTATTTCCAGGTTGGACAGAGGTACTGGGAGCTTTGCACTACAGCTTGCTGGTTATGCTTCCAGACTTGGACTGAGCAGATATGAAGATGGCAAGAATGGGACTGAAAAAAGCAGGAAAAAATCAGGTTAGAAAATGAGAGAAGTGTGGGGACGGGTGGGAGTTGCAGGATGGGGCACAAGATGGGAAGAGCAGACAAAAATGGCAAAAATGCTTTGTGATTTTAAAAAAACTTATCCTTTCAGAGTGGAGCTTAGGGCAAAAGGGATAGATCTGGGGAGAATTACTTGTCATACCTAAACCAGCTGACCAAACTTGCAATGAAAAGCCCATAAACCATCACTGTGAGAGAGGAAAAGCCACATTGCTTTTATTTGTCTGTAGAGCAATATGTGTCACTGTATAAATAGTAACTAATAACATGTGCTGCAGCACTTCCGTGGTATTTTTTAATAATTACTGTTGTTGTAAAGGAGTTTAGTATGAAGTTAAACATCTCTATGAGTGAAAAAACTGCTACCTCTTTCCCCTGATATTTGTGTAACAGAATTAAAAATACACAGATACATCGAGTCAAAAAAACATTATTCCTAGTTCAAGAAACTCAAGCTGAACACCTTGAAAAATCTCTCAGCTACATTGTTCTCTCATATGTTATGAGGATTTTTATTTCCTTTTAACAGCAGTAAATCGTCAAATGAAAGAGGCTTATATTGCACATACCATTGCGAGACATGCTCATCATGTAACGTCAGAATGAACTATTTTTTAACCTAATATACAACAATTTAGCAGCATTAGAAGAACATAAAACAGATAAAAGTATAGCTTTTACAGCCATTCATCAATGGCCTTTTTTTGAAGAGTGCAGATACCTCCTCAGGCTAAGCATACATCTCTCTATTTCACATAAATACACAAAGTGACAGGGCTTCCAGTCAAAATAAACATTTGCTCAGTGTATACCTGATTTCCATCCATTTCATTCAACAGGAAAGATACTGAGATTAACAAACACACTAATCTCTCATCTGCTTTAGGGATGAGGATGTGCTGTATCCAACAATTTGTGATTGAGTGCGTTTGCAGTTTGCTGCTCCCATGGATGCCCATGCCTTTGGATTGGTACTATTTAAAAGGCAAACAAAAGAACAAGCCTTGACGTGGATCCAACCAAAATTACTTTCAGTTTTTAGAAAATAAGAATGGTTCAAGGGGTAAAGGACAATGTCTTAGGTTTGGTAACTGCACAGAAGAAAGCATAATTTGGATGAAAATGCTACGCAAGATTATATAACAATATCATTGCACATTAAAAAAACATAACAAAACAAAACAGAACAAAACAAAAAACCCATATAATATTGAACAGCACAAAAACCCTACAATTCAGAGCAAAAACTTCCAAGAGTCTGAGGCACCCAAATCTCACTAAATCTGAGGAAATCTGTGGTACCTAGAACAGAAAGTAATTTTTTGCATTTGTGGCTCTGGCCTTAAACCCTCTGTGGAGGGAAATATGACCCTGCTGCCTTGGCCTGTCTCTCCAGCAGTTTGAAGGAGAACAGGAGCTGAGCACAGGTTTCTTATCTCCTGGGGCAGGACTCATTGACCATCACTGCGCACCACCATCAGAGCTGCCTCCCTTTCCAAACAGAGAAAGAAAGGATGTAGTAGGTCCCCTCTGCGTCCCATACCCGGCTTGTCAAACCTATGTTGTGATGCTTTGTCAGGTAAAATACACAATTTGAACATACTGTTTGATGATCTCACACTAGGATTTCACACTACGCTATCGAAGACAATGTTGATTGAGTTATTTTAACAGTCATGATATTAGTTAAACCTGATTAACAGATTATTTTCCACTGACATCACTTCTTTATTCTATTTACAAGCTAAATAGGCCAGACACTCAATTGATAAATGCTCATTTCCTTCCATCTTAATTAACTAAATATTCTTTTACTTAAACAATCCCTCATTTTTCCAGAGACACAGTAATAGATCCATTAGAAGGGTCTATCTGATACCAGAGATCTTTTATTTATGAGGACAAGTCCAAATGGTTACTATTTTTTAATGTTTTTATTTTCCTTGATACTGTACACTGTGTAATGGCTTTGGTCCAAACAGTAATCACACGATGGGTGCCGTTTCTTCTTTCTTGACCTATCACACTCCACATGATTTAATCCATTGTTTTGGATGTTGCCAATGATTTATTGTATGAAAAATGTAAATGATCTGGATGGCAGATGTTTTATATTTTCTGACCATTCATTTTCAGTGGGAATGTAATTAAAATTTATGAAGTGTATCTGCTGAATTGCATTGGCAATTGATGATCTCCTCCAGCGCTGTCTGTCTGGAGATGATGAGTGATTGTGGACAGTGAGATGTGTTGACAAGGGCAGAAACAGACGTGATGTTACTGTCATGAGTGAGGCTACCTGCAAAAAGGCTGCCTTTTTTTTCTCCCTTTTTTCCCCACAGGAAGAAGGTGGCAACCAGAGCTGTCTTTCTTCTTGCAAGACAGAGT
The DNA here is from genome assembly GCF_031753505.1 of Anomalospiza imberbis. Taxonomy (NCBI): domain Eukaryota; kingdom Metazoa; phylum Chordata; class Aves; order Passeriformes; family Viduidae; genus Anomalospiza; species Anomalospiza imberbis. Next base: position 58,966,920 of record NC_089681.1, on the reverse strand, counting down.
ACAAAGCCTCTGCACATTCCTGAAAGCTGTCACTCTTCACAAGTACAATCTCTGTCTCTCTCAGCATTGGGCATCTGGAAGCCAAAATACCAGTTATCACAACCCATGTCAAGGATATTAATTAAATTCCTGACGGCCACCCAGAGAAGCTAATGAGTGTAAATTTCACAACATCCCAACTCATAAGGCAGCCCACTTAACCTTTTCAGCGTTGATATCCTTCCTCTAGGAGGGAAGTAAAGAAGTGAGCTGTTTTCTGAGGGAGCATGGAAAGGAGGAACAGGGAAAGGAGGAGATACTTGGTCTGGCACAGTTTAAAATACAAACAGATGAGAATTGAATCTACTGAATTTAGATATCCCACAACAGAATGGGAAGGGTTTTTTTGTAAACTGAGATCCCAGACAGCATTTTGCACAGAGCCTTTATTGCTATGAATCTGAGTGGATCTCCTTACCTCAGCCCCTTCCAGCTCCATGAGCAAGAGAAGCAGCTGTCTTTTTAACCCCAGTGAGGTATACTTACTGGACTTTGAATTTCCCCTGCTCCTGACATAGCACGCCTTTTACGTTTCTGAGTGCTGTGGAGGACAGAATATGTAATTACTATCATCCCACCATACAGTTACCTCTATAATAAATGTACAGACAGCCTAGATTAACATGTGGTGAATCATGTAAGTGCTATGGGACCAACAATTGGAACTGGGGAATTTCTGACACCCATCTTTATCATCAAAGATTTTGATCACTTGAATGTTCAAAGTGTTTTCTTAATTCACAAACCTCATTTACAATATCTACCATTAGGCCCTAATAAAAATGCCTTCACTCTAAAGTCATGTGGCCACCTCATTACCAGAGGCTGGTAAATGAGGATTTTATTCCAAAAGCAAACCCCAAAGGTAGTTTGTCACAAATGCCCCAGTCCCACTACTGTTGCTGACACCACTTCCAATATATTCCACCACTATGGGTAGGGTGCAAATGAAGGTGATTGTAGCTGTCAGTTCTTGAGTTCTGCTTGTGCTGAAGTCAGTAGGCATTTTGCCATTCATTTCAAAAGTAAGCATTACAAGCTCAAGAACTAATCCAAGCTTCAGGCCCGGTAGCAATTGTGACATTTGACAATGTATGATTCAAAACAGACAAGGGATTGAAATGGCAGGTGCAGCAGATGGTCAAGATCCTATTACACAAAGGCCTTTTTTTTTTCCATGCAAACTCCCAGCTCTGCTGCTTTGGTGCGTCTCTGGCCTGTGATGTGCAACTGTGGCAGGAAAGGAGAAGAAACGAGGTAGGACTAGGGTCACAAAGTCTGGTTAGGCACATTTTAGAAAATCCCAAGGGGATACTCTCAGCACAAGTCATACTACAAAATGCATAATAAATACTGCAGAACTCTGGGAGCCAAAAAGGTTAAATTCTTCTTTTGGCTTCACTGCTGTCTTGTTGGGTGCCTCAGTTTACCTATCTGCACTTTTAGGTAACATGCCTTACCTGGCTTTGTATGCCAAAACTTCATTCATTAATACTGATGTCAAAGAGGACATTCAGCACCTCACAGGAGGCCCAGTGCACCTGCATTAGTTAGCCATAAATCATGGGAAACAACACTTTGAAGTGTCAGGGAGATTTAATGTGGGATACAGAACAGAAGGGGAATGTGATGAACTGAGCCCCAAGCCCCAAATAAGGAATTTAAAATGCACCTTACCCTTAAAAGTGTCAGCAAATGAAGAAAAAGAAGAGTGGGGAAGCCCCAAAGGCAGCAATTTTGAATGCTTTAGTTTTCTCTATTGACTTTAATTAAGCTCACCCAGGATTGCAGGCCTGTCACTTGGGGAACCTTTCCATAAAGAAAAAAGGAGTTTGCTCCCCAGGTGGGTTTTCCCAAGTTTCTCAGGCTCTTACCACAATATATGCCTGGCATCCATGACAGGGTCGTCAAAAATAATAGCTAAGGAATTCACTGTCTGTCATTCCAAAATAATTATGTATGGGGCTTTACTTGCAGTTGAGATGGGTTATATATTTCATTGAGAAAACCCATGTAGACTAAAACATATATTTATGTGTATGCATGTAATATATGAAGGTTGAAGAGATTAACAGTCAAATAAAGAATATAGGGGAACAGAAGTCTGTATGCATGCATGTGAAACATGTTGAGAAAGAGGGTGGAAAGCACTGTAAGTCCAAAATTTGTTAATTACCAAATGCATTAATGATTTATTAGCCATTTATCAGTAATTAATCCCCTATTCTGATGTAAATTTCAAGCTTACAAATGCACCGTGAAAACTGTCCCTTAAATATAAGCCAAGTTTTAAGGGTCAGCAAAACCATAGCAAAGATAGCAGCATATTCCCCTCAGCTGCCTGGAAGAGTTATTTAGTGTCTCAGCATCATGCCTGTGTCTAGGCATACAATAGTTTTTGGGTGCTTTCAAAGTCAAAATAGCGTGGGGAAAAAAATGAAGAGAGCTTGCAAGCAGAAGGGGAGGAGGTAGTATACTCAGTGGTATTCTTCAGGTGCACAGTTTGAATAAAAATGCAAAACAGGATGCTCCCATTCAGTAAATATTATCATTTTTATTCACTCATTAATTAAGTTGCTTAATTGCTGCTGTCAAAAGACTCTTGAGTTTGTGACTGGGGTTGCTGCACTGTTTTGATAGTAGCTGAGGAAGAAAAAAGGCAATATCACTTGGCTTGTTCTTTACTTGATAATAAGGAGGCACTGGTTGTAGGAGATCATAATGAAGCTTCAGAGTTGCATATGGGAAAATATAGATATTCACAGGAAAAAAGGAAGGGGATATGTAAGTTTTATTTAATACATGAAATGTTATTTCACCAGTGTGATGGATGCACAGTAACTTGTGCATTATTGTTCAATTTGTTACTCCATGAAAATAATTTTAATACAAAGTATTTCCCATGTTTTAGTCTAACTTCCCAAGAAGGTCCAGAAATGGAAAGGGACTCAAGCTGTGTTGTTCAACACAATTATAGATATTTTTTTCCAGATCTGTCTCCAAAAGATTAATGTAAGATGGTTTAGGTTCTGTCTCTTCCAGGACACCAGATTGACAAATGACCAATGGTTATGGTATATTATTCATACATTTCTGAGACAGTACCTATTCATGCCAGAATGATGATCAGTCCCATGTCACTCAAGACATTCTTAGAATTGATGCCCACTTTGCTGCGGGCATCTCACATCTCAGCAACACACTGATGAAGTGCTGTGGTCATGACACATGAAGGTGTCTTTGCAAATGAAAATGAGACTGATACCGCTGACATGGGCCAGGACTACCAATAACCATTTATTGATTCTTATTACTAAACAGAATAAATGGAAGACAGCTTTCAAAACAGATTGCTGATGATGGGCTCTGAGTCAGATCACTACTTGTGTATCTATACCTGTACGGAGTCTGGAGATGTTATGCTTGTCTCAGGTTGGCTAAAGAGAAGGAAAGACTGTTGTACACAGACAACTAAGCAGAAATTGCTGATCAGAGAAAGAGTAGTGCTAGGATGATGGATATGGTATATAGCCACCAATTTTACTTTATGGCTAAGAAAGGTGTAGTTTATCCAGCAGTTCTAAAGTCAAGCCTGCAGTTAGATCTGTATGTCTATTCTCTGTTCCCTCTTTTTTAATCCTCTGTAATGAAGCAGGTGATCACCTAAAGGACTTACTTCTGCTCAAGAGGAAGAATTTTGCTCAGTAATTAAACTCCTTTACGCAGGCACAAATGGGTGTGGCCTGCTTTGTGCACCATGCAGGGACTGTCACAACAGGGTCTTTGTGTTTTTGGGTGTCTCACACTGCCTATGCTGCTGGCTGGGATAAATTTCAGAAATAGGTTACGAAGGTCTTCAAAACTCTTTGACACATTGAGTTTTTGGCAAGACTTTCATTATATCTCAAGCTGTTACACCCATTAAGTCTCCCTTCCTTCTGTTGATAAGACAATACAGTTTGCACTGAACTGTGCAATGAGTTTAACAATGGACACAAAGGTTCTTAAGGAGAGAAGCAAATCCAGTACACTGTTATGAACATCTCATATCCAAATGTGAACATAGTTTTTCTGAGCTGAAAGGCTATTGGTCCAAAGTGCCACACAGTCTTAGATGTCTTACAGGTTCCTTGAAAAAAAAAAAAAAAGTGGCATTAATTAAATGACTTATAGGTACTTGCTGCACTCGTTACTTTTGGTTCCACTGGAATGAAAGGAAAAGGCAAAACTACTACGAAACATTCCATTCTACACACTAGAAGTTGTGAGCAAAGAAAAGTTTTCAAGCATTTTAAACCTCTGAGTTATTATTATTCTGTAAAAAAAAAATCATAAGATATACCCATTCATCTTACTAGATTTTATGGGTCAGTATAGTCTCTTTAAAATCTGAAGGCCTAAGAAATGTAAGGGTGCTGACTGATGAGCTGGGACAGCCTTACCTCAGGATAAGCTGAAAAGGTTGGCAGCTCCAGCTGTCTGTTCTGCTCCTGGTGTCCAGATGTCTAAGCTGCTTGTCAATCAGCTCCCAAACCACTGCAGTTTACAGGGCAGACTTTGCACTGCAGCCATCACTGGCATTGGTTTGCCTTAAAATGCTTCATTGTAATCGCTAGCTGAATTCTGTGGATAATTACACAGGATAGAAAGTGGTATCTCTACCATACCCCATAAAGTCCCCATAAAGGCAGTCCCGAGTATTCAGAGTCCAAATGTACTTAAATGTACTCCATATCTCCCATTGTGTTTTTACAAAGATATCCAAAGCACTAAAACATGCATTTAATTGCAATACAAACTTAAAGCATTCGCAAGCTGCTTTTCCATAGACTTTCTGCTATCAGCAACTGGAATTGGAAATTGTGGTATTAAGAATTGTGTCTCTCACATCCTCCTTTCCTGACCCTAACCACCTCTGCCAGCCTGCAATGACAGTGTTGGAGCACCTGACTGTCTTGCTAGTCTGGGACACAGGATGCTGTCACTCATGCCACTCTCTCTATAACTCCTGTCCCTGTTTGTGAATGCAGCAGTGAACTCAACAAAGGAGTTTAAGTGTAAAACAATGTAAGTTTTGTCTCTTCTTCTCTGATGTGAGCAAATACCTTTGCTTCACCCTTCCCTTGGCCTTCCTGATATCTCTTGTCATACTATCTTTTCCTTCTCTTCTCTCTGCTACTTCATCTAATAATGGAGGGCAGAAGCTACTAGTCACTGTGAAAGGACACTGATTTTCAGAAGAAAAAATTGCTTCTTAGCTCTTCCCAGCAGAGTTTCTCAGGTGTATTCTGAAGCTTATTTAGGCTTCTCTTTGTCTCCAGTGAGCAGTGGTTAAATTATGCTCTGATAAAAGGAGAAATGAGTCAAAAGAAGGGACCTAAATTTTACTACAAGGGAAAGCAGGTGATGTAAGTTCTTGATATAAGTTCTCAAACAGCCACCTGGACCTGAGTAACTCCTTAAGTAATTCCTGATATAGCAATGGTAGGCTCTGCCTAGAGACAGTGTAATAAATTTCCGGAGCATGTTATTCCCTGAGGACCCAGCAGGCGAGCACACTGAAAGCTTCCTTGGGAAAAAAAAAAAAAAAAAAAAAAAAAAAAAAAAAAAAAAAAAAAAAAAAAAAAAGCACAAAGGTTCAGTTGCTGTCCTTGTGCTTCTATTTCCTTACTGTTTCCCCCAGCACAACATAGTCAGACCAGATGATTCAGAAACAAGAACTGACACCTTCTGCACCCTTCGTCACACGACTCCGAGATGGCAGCACAAGCCCCCAGCCTGGCCCCCAGCCTGGCGAGGGCTTCCAGAGACATCAAGCAAAAGCTGCTGCTCACTCCTCCGAAACAAAGGGAACATCCCCCTCTGACACCAGTCAAAGTCCCAGAGTGACTCCACAGTTTTCCTTTGGCTTGTGCATCCAGGGACAATCTGGGAGTGGCAGTGGGGTCTTGCAGGGGAGAGACCCTGGCTGGGTCTGGAGGGTCCAGGCCAGGAGGAGATGAAAACTACATTGCTAAGAGGTGGCTGCATCCTCCAGCATGGGACAAAACTGCTGCCAAGGCTCAGCAGCCAAGCCTTCCTGGGCTTGGTGCAGAATGTTAGAGAAGCCAGCGATGATGCTGTGGGGCTGGGCTCAGCCATCCCCCAGCACCCGGTGTCCGAGGGAACGAGGCGGAGGTGGGTTAGGAGGCCTCTGGGCCCCGCGGAGCCCCAGTTCACGCCTTGGTGCGTGTGTGGGAGTTGAAGAGGGGGTCAGGGGGTGAGGGAGAGTTCATCCCCGGGCTGAGCGATGGCCATGCCCGCACGGGAGGGGGACGTCCCCGGCCTCCGAGAAGAGTCACTGGAGGTTCATCCCGCCGGGGAGGAATTCTTCCCAGCAGTAGCCGTCCTGCTGATGAATCGCCCCGCGCACGGGGCTGGCGGCCTGCGCGCCCTCCGGCAGACGCGGGCCGCCACCCGCCATGGCCGCGACGGGCGCCCGAGACGAATGAGCCCGAGAGGGACCGGGGACGGCATGGGGGGAGCCCGGGGCGGCAGAGCCTGCTCGCTGCTTCACTCAGCCCCGTCACCGGGGGAAGAGGCGGTGCTGGAGCTCTGTGGCTTTCTCGGGAAAGCCCAGCAAAGCTTGCACGCTCTACCTGTTGCTGAAGGGAGAGCGGTGGGGTGACCGAGGGAGGTTTTCTCTTTGGTCACTTAAAAAGGGAGATGAAGTTCTGTTCACACAGAGCTGGATCACAAAGCGCTGACTATCTGACACCAGCCCTGACTGCACCGGGCTGGGATCTTGCTCCAGATGTAGGAAGACTGGACTGCCCAGCTGGGACCGTGGGTATGCCAAAAATGATGGCAGCTTTCAAGCTTTCCTGTGGAGCAGGCAAGAAACATGACTTCAACGCAAGCGATGGTTTTGCAGAACATTTTAGCAGCAACAAGAATTTTCTGTTTAAAGGGGCTTCAGAACAAATACTTTGAAAAATTTTTAATATATATATATTTTATTATATGTTTTTATAAAGAAGTAGTGAGAAATGGAAGTGATTATTTTATCTTCCAATTGAACCATGGTGGATCAAAGCAAGAAAGTATGTATCTCAAAACTGACACATCCCTAAAAATTTTATGATTGTTGCTATTTGATGTGACACGTCACAGAATTTTATGTCAAGCTGAAGAAAATATGACAACTTATACGTAGTATTTTCAGAACCGGAGTTTAAGTGCAATATTGAGAAGTGTATCTGCAGGGTTTTCAAACTCTGCTTCTTCCCAGACTTTAGAAAAGCAACCCCATATGCTTTAAACTTCTGCACCCCATTAATTAAAAACACAGCTTAAAAGTAATACTAAAAATAATTGACTGGATTAGAAAAGGCTGTGGGTGAGCTGAGAAGTTACCATTGCACAAATATTAATAAATCACTCTTCCTGTAATTAGCAGGGGGAAAAAAGAGTGCAATGTGGTAAGCTAGTAGTCGTTTGCAAAAGTATGTTGGCTAGAGCCTGTCATCCCTCCTCCTTTCCACACACGTCCTTTCAAACCAAGATACAGCTGCTGATGCCATTCATAAGTAAGAGACCAGCAAGGGCAAAACAGGATTTTTAAAAGGTCGGTAGAAAATGAGGAATTAAGCCAAATGACCAAGACTGTTAATAAGTGATTAATATTATACTATTGTTACCAGAAATTGAACAGTTCAGCCTCTATACCAGTTCTTGAAAGGTGCAATTTTCTAATGATGTTAGGCAGTGTAGCAGAATGCTAAGCACCCCTTGTTCTTTGCTCAGCACTTTCCTCATGTAGCTCATGTGGAAAGAAAGAATCATAAAGAGCTCTAAGCCTTCCCCTAAGGTTGGGAGAAATCCAACATTTGAAGGCTTCCAAAACAAAGTCAATAAATAAGAGCAATGTTTTGTAGAACACAAATAATCTCCTTTAAGAGCAACAGTAAGAACGCTATCTAATTGTTTTGTTTTGGCAAGCAAGGAAAATAGCTATATAGTTTTCTTGCTTGAGCACACACAAGTAATCCAAGGTGCAAAATAATCACAGCCTCCCTGATCCAACAGATTTCCCAGAGGTAGATTCTGACGTGCAGTTCTCCTGGATGGTTTGTGCACCTTCTCTTGGCTTATGATCATTCTGCTTTCTGGGTATCTCTCTTTCAGGCTCAAGAGCTTGCCTTCCTCTTTCCAGCAACATCTCCTCCTGCCTCTAGACTGTCTCTTGTGTCTTTTGTATATGCTGAAGGTTCTCCTCAGCTTTTCTAAATAGCCTCTGCTCATCTATTTTACTATCAGGGAAGCTCCCTGAATGACAAGTTTTCCTTTAAGTGGATGTTTAACTGTTACATTCTAGGTAAAAAAGAGTGTTTCAAGTTGTTTTCCTTAAAAACCCTCAAAGAATCAAAACCCAAAACAACCAAAAGCAAACAAAAAAAAATTTTAAAAAAATCAAAAAATCCATGCATACAACAACACAAATTTTAAAAAAAAAGAAAGAAGGAGCACTTCAAAGCATTCAAGCATTTTAAAAGTTCATGTGTTCATTCTAGATATCCCTGGTGTTTTTGGCTCCTAAGTCACAATATTATGAAATTCTGCCACCCTATATCTCTGCCCTTTGGCACACACAAGTTCCACTGACTTCAAAGGGAGCTGTGCATGCACAACAGTGACATGTAAAGTCTCCTCAATCCTTTAATCTTCCAAGAATTTAGTATTTATTACTATCTCAAAATAAAAGTCTTTCCTTTTTCTTAAGAGTAATCTAAGAATATTGACCATCTCCCCAGCAAAGCACTTAGGCACATGGTAAAGTTTAGGCAAGGAAATAGTTACATTCACATTCTATAAGGTAAGTGCACTTTGAAGTCAGTAGCACTGCTTAAATGTTTGAGGCTGGGCAAGTGTTAACTACTGACCAAATCGGGATCATAGGAGAGAAATTCCTTCACCAAAGCAACCAGATCACAGGGAGTGTAGCAACTTCTTCACTCTCACTTCCCAAAAACCTAGGGTAATAATTGCCAGCATTTGCAGTGTTTTATTCTGCTTCTGAATATGTTTGGTTTGTGCATTCCAGAGAACGGAGGCAAACTTGAGTCAGCTCTGTGCCTTTGTCATGGAGAAGGGAGTGAAGGTTTACATGGGTGATCCCACTGTGGGCTGGGCCTGCAGCTGCACAGTGCCATGGTGTTCCACAGAGGCAACCTGAGGCAATGCCACAGTTCATCTTCCACCAGATTTACATGGCCCAAGGCCAGCCCACTTCACAATGTCATCAATGTCAAAAATTCCATAGACTTCAGCTGCATTCTTTGTGTAACAGAGTTTTATTTGGAGTACCCCCTTAATTTCACATTTGTCTTTACAGCACTTATTACACTCTTGATATTCTGTAGCTGCCACAATTATTATTCTTACATACTCTGCAGTTTTTATTAGCATCACCAAACAATGAGAACCAGATAAATACTAATATGTACCAGAAGCAATGCAAGAAAAGAGGGTGAGCTTTTGGGGCTGGGGAATTTTTCTATACACAGAGCATTTTTTGCAGCAGAGAAAGAACAAAGAGAAATGATGCTGTTTATTTTGATGGTTCTGAGAAGCTAACATTCACCCCGCTCATCCCAGGAGCAAACAGCTGGCAAACAGCTGACAACATAGATATCAGTCAACTCCCACATAACTCACAATATAATACAAAAAAAATATAGGTAATAATGATATGACATGACAGAATGCATCTTTGATTGTGTGTGTTAAAATAAAAAAAATCTTGCAGTATATGGAAAAGATTCCAAGAAGTCTTCCTTTCTCTGTTTTCCTCTTGCTTTCCTACTTTTGTAACATGGTTGCATATTTGTGATTTTTCTGTAAATTATGGTTTCTATTTGAAACATTTTTCTTTAATTTCCATATTCCCAAAAAGTCATTTTACTATTTATGTGGTCAAATCCCCCCTAATGTGATTTGATGGCACATAAATAGTCGTATGACTTTTTATGTTGTCTATTGCTTATGTAGAGTTTCCAGAAACCCTATATTATAGCCTTGTATTAAACCCTGATAATTTTCAGGGGTCATCACTAAAATATACGGCTGGAAGACTGCTATTGTGATGCTGTTGTCAGCCAAAAACCTTGCCTTCAAATGTGTGCCTCAACCACAGTATAACATAAATCAAAATATGCGTCTGCCTAGCCATATATCTGTTCTGTGACTTTAAATATTTTTATAATCCTGGGTGCAGGACAGAAGACTGGGGACTTTCTATAACCGATGTTGGAAACACATAAATGTTAAAAAAAAAGAAATTATTGTAAACGTCTAAATGATAAAATCCTTTAGCAAAAAATGAGCATCCCTGTACATTTTTAATAAGGGTATAAGCTTATTTTACATGGTAAACCTCATGCTATTGTGTGTAACTGTCTATCTCAGCCACTCATATATCGACCCCTGAACAAAGCACTTGATAACTCTTTTATCCTTTTCTACACACTCACCTGTACCCCACCCTCCTTCCCCCTCAAAATACAAGAATTTCTGCAGGGGTCTATGATCACCTCTCTAGGATGATTAAGCTAGCTGATACCAGCTGACAGATGATGCCAAGTGGCACTCATGTTTGGGTGGAGGTGTTGGTTTTAAGGGTCACCATCCATAGGGTGCACAGATCTGGTATTTTGGAACAGAATGACATTCTGGTTCAAAGACAAACACTAAACCTATCCATAGCTAATGTGTTCCAGGAGGAGGTTTTAAGACATTAAGACTTTCCTGCTCCCTTTTGCATTTCCAAGTCTCCCATCAGCTCAGAGTATGAACACCAGACATCTCTGACCTTTCCTGGAATATGGGTCTCTCTTCATTTTATTTCAGGCATTCCTGGACATTACAGTGTGGCCATTTCACACTTCTTCTAGTGTAGGAATAAGGGGGTGAATGTGAACCTCAGGGGGCAAATGTGAACCATTCGTACGCAAAAAGTGTTGTGTGTGAGTGTGAGCCCCTCTCACTCACAGGTACCAACAGACCAGGGCTCTGTTCTGTTCTGTGCATGCTGCCTGAGTCCTAAGGTGCTTTTGGATAAAAAAACAAAACATTATCCATTGCCATCCCCCTTCTGCAAGGTAGTTACAGAATATATGGGAAATTCCAGAGGAAAGTGGCCTCCATCACAGCAGCAGTGAAGCTTTTATGAAGCTGTTTATGTCTATAGCCAAATTTCACAAGCCTGTATAAAGTGTGCATCCTCTTCACACCACCAATTCTATCAAAACTCATCAAGCTAACTGTTGGAGTTAGGAATACAAACACAGGATCAGGACTATAGCATGTGAAACCCTCAGAGATGAAAGTGTGACATAGTTTGAAAATAGTATTTCTCTTAATAATGAATGTTCTCAATTTATACTAGATTTTGTAATATTTCTGGGTACGCAGTGTTCCTCTGTTGTTGTTGTCCCAGATGCTCTCCTTTCTGACTGATTTGGTTCCCTCTCACAAATGAGCACCCCCTACTCACCCTGGGGAAGGCACTTGAGGGAAAAGGGCAGTTAAAATTACAAAACCAGGGAACTGACTGTAATAAAGTGCAGGGAAATTCCATGCAAATGTGGCCCTTAATTTCTTAGGCCTCTGCAACTTATCAGTACCTTTCAACAGGGCTAATGTCAAGTACTGTACAGCATTCCTTATTTTCAGAAAGCTGTTTCCTAAGGTCCAGATGATGTTATAAGTGGTATAACATGACTCAAAGTAGTTTTGCCAGATGTGATATCCCCTGTTGCAGCCTCAAATAGACTGAGAATGAGGAATGCATGCTCCATTAATTTCCATTGGAGTGGAGAATGCATTACTCCTTTGCCATTCCCATACTAAGAAATCTTCACATAGTCACAGCTTTATTTTCTTTATTCAGGAAACCATATATTCCAGCATTATCCTGTATTTGCTTTTGGAGGATGTTCACTGACTTTTCCTTTGTCACTTCTGCAACACATATGCGCAGTCCTGTCTACACACACCAACACAAATTATGTCCTCGAGGGGATATCTACAATGACCTGTTACTTTCAGTATTTCATAGCTGGTTTTCTCCTTCCAGTGATTAAACCCACAAATTTAGTTAATGTACAGAGCAGGTTTCGTATATAAATCTACCCCCCATAATTGCTTTTAAAATGCTGGAACCACTTTCAGATGCTGTCATCCATTTCTTAGGTGGCGGCCTCCTTCTTTCCTGCATTCAGTGAATCAAAATTTACATGACTGTTTCCCACCAGACACTTGTGTAAGGTAGATCAGTTCTTTGTGTGGTCTTTTTAAATAAATAAAGCATTTTTGATGGATTAGCAAAAAAAAAAAAAAAAAAAAAAGAAACAAATATAAATAAAAAGGAATTACTAGGAAAGCTCCTAAAGGATGGTAACTACTGAGCATATTAATAGAGGAAGAAACTCATGACGTGTCTCTTTCACATTGTTAAACTGGTCATTACAAATCGTTCACCTCACACCACCATTCTGAAGTGTTGCTTTATTAATAAAAGTGTCAGTAACTTGGCCTTTTCTGAATTAACTCATCTTCACCTCTAAGTGACACGAAAAAGGGATATGTATCTTTTTAGCTAGTCAGCAGAACTACACTAAGTCACACTTTGCTAATCCCCAAGCTCTAGTATTCACACAAAAGGGTGTTCTTTCATGGTAAAGCTTAAAACTACACTGATGGTATTGTAATAGATACCAGGTTACTGCATATACCATGTTACTAATCGATACTACAATTTCACTCATGTTATAAATATTTATTAAAAATGTTTGTGTGTATACTGGAGATGTGGTTTAGGTAAAAACAAGTTGCTTATATTGAGAAAGAAGTAGCAAGTACAATCTGCTTTCTGTTTTCATAATTTCTAAAATTTTCTTTGCTTGATAGCTCAGGATCAGTAGCTTCCCCTGGATTGCCTAATCCTTGCTACACATGGGGGAAATTTCGACCATATTTATGCCAGACTTTGCCAGAGATGTTATTCATTTTCAATACTCAGGCTGAATCTTTGTTTAAGTGAGTTTGAAACATATCTAGTGTTTCTCACAAGAAGAATATAAAGTGCACCTAGAGAGGTTAACTTGCAGTTCATCTCAGGTACTCGCTTCCGTCATAAAAATGTATTAGCAGAAAGCTGGAAACACAGCCCAGATCTTCAGCTGATGTAAGCTGATATACTTCCGCCAATTTCATAAACTATGATGGGTTATTTCAGAGGAGGATCTGTCACAATTCATCACTGCTTTGAAAATTGTATGGGGTGATAATCACAGAGAATATTGCTACACGTCTGACATATTGCACAAATATTGCTCAAATGTGGTGTGTTGTTTTTTCTTGTGTAGCAAGTCACTTTACAGAGCATGAACAATACTAAAATTAGCATGATGCTAGTAATTTCCTGATTGCTAAACTAATCTTATAGGCTGAAACCTGAGAGTGGCAGAAACAGGTAAAAAGCTCTCAGGTTCAAAAAAAAAAAGAAAAAAAAAAACAAGCCCTTAAAATATAATGAAACTTTTCTAAAGCACAGATACAGAGCTGAGCTCAATTTTATGAAGACTGCTTAGTGACTTATAATACAACTGAAGTGTTACCGGCATAACCAAGGTTCCAAGTTTCACCTGCCAAAATGTTTCAGGCAAAGGGGCAGCAGAAGGTGGCCATCCTCCCCACTGTGAGGCACCCATGCCCTGAGACCCAAGAGCCAAGGCTGCTCATCACACTCTTTTCTCATGAGCGCAATCCAGCAGTTCCCTAAGGTTTGCCTGCATTTCAGGTGTGTTTTGAAAGCAGGGAGTAGTCTGGATGCCCAGTCCAAACATGTGACAAGTAGTAATGAAACCTTCCTTGCAGGATTTCTCAACCAGACTAAGGGCGAAAGGAGTGTGAAAGTCTACATAATGGAAATTGTTCTTTGGAAATCTTCAATGTTCTCTCTACTGCAGTAGTAGTCCTTCCTCTTGCTGCCCTTGCTTGCCTTCTCATTTAGCTTCTGCTGCTCCTATCCCTTCCCAGGCAGGGACATTGTGACATGTTTATCAATGTAAACATGAAGTTCTGTTGTCCACATCTTCCTATACCTCCCGTGGCATCAGCATAGGCACTTCTTTTGCCCTTTCCTGTTCCTGTTCATGATCATGAGCAGTGGCAGAATAATGATCATGGCTTGCACCCTCCTTCTAGGATATCCCATGACCATTTTGCTCATTATCTCAATTCTGTCTGTTCTCATTTGCTGCTGTTGATTGCCCACCCCATGCCAACTTTGCCAATACTGCAACACTCACTGACACCACATTTGAAAGTGCACCACACACATAACTGTACAACAGAAGGATGGGCTGCAATCACAGCACAGTTGTCACCATCCACATTAGCCTTGTGTGGCTGAAATGGAGCAACATTGGCAGTGAAGCTGCAGTTAAAACCTCTCATTGGTTTGCCTATGAAAAACACATTGGACCCTTTGCTGTTGCATTTTCCTTGATAGACAGCATTTACTAACTCACAGAGAGCCTGCACCCTCAAGTTTCTAACTACTCTATCTAAAGAGGAAGGATGCAGATCCAAGGGCAGGATCCAGGGGTCCTCCACCACAGGTTTGTCTTACTAACACAGGGAAGTCATGTAGCTCCTCAGATTCTTGTTTGTAAAATTATGTGGGAGTTGGGACATGACAGATCACATCTGTATAGCTCAACTGCAGTGGCATGGTTGCAAAAAATACTACTCTACTTGAAAACTGGATTTATTTCCTTTTTTCACATGGGAAGTGGCTCAATCAGGCCAACTCTGAGTGATGCTACTTGGATTGGGCAGATGTTGATAATTTGCCTCTTGCATCTGCTGGTTAAATGCCACTGTATCTATGCCATGGAGTGCAGAACTGAAGGTTGAGAGGCACTTGCAAACTCTGGTTATAGAGATCAATAAAGAGCAGAGATTGTTACTACTCTCCACCATCTCAACTCCTAAGCCCTCCTTTTACAACATACTATTTGACTTTTCAGTTTTATGAGCTGCATTGAGCTGAATGAAGAATTCGAAGCACATGAGCTAATTTACCTCTTTCTGCTCACAGTCACTCTATGGATGGACTGTGGTTTCTTCCCCTTTACCAATTATGTGAGTTTATCTGAAAGAGTGTTTTTCATAAAACAGTTAATCAGGATTATTCAAAAATATATTCCAAATTACTTAGATAATACTGGCCACATGAGAAACATGTTCTTTTCCTCTCTCAGCTGATTGGATATACTCAGACACATATCCACAGCAAATATTTATATCTACACTATTAACATTCTACTTCAGCCTATTAGAGTTTTGGTGCTCTACTGTATTTGTAGCTCTAATAATTTTAAAAAGCTCTTTAAAAATTATTTCAAAACATATATCTCTATAATAAATAACACAGATAGATTGCCATCAATCTGGGCACTCAAAAATTATTGCAAAGCATGAGAGTTTCTACCTTCCCTTCAAATGATTTCTAATGTGGTAGTATAATCCTTCTCCATTTATTATCCTATTTATAATCTTCTACTAACCTTTATGTTACCATTTGTTCCTAGTGCTTACTCAAATAGGGAACCTGAACTTAAATCCTTCCCTGGGGTCTGGCAAAGATTTAGGTGGCACTGACTGCCGCTCTGCCCTTCCTTGCATGGCAGACCAAAAAGTATGTGGATTTATTCTTGCCCACAAAGATTCCTTCCCATTCAAAGATATTCAAAGTGCCACAGGCACATAAAAGGTATTCCTTTGGCTGTATGGGCCCATAAACACTTCACTGAGAGCAGAACCTTGTTTCCTCAATGGGCCTATGTGGATAAAATTGAATACTATGGAGGAAAGTAAAATCAGGTTATAAAAACGTACCCACCCATCACTTCATGTACTGTACATGCCACAGCCAAATCCTGTCTTGCACCGCTCTGCATCCAGAGTAGCTCCATTAAGACCATCAAATTTTTGACTTACCCCATGTCATTAGGAGGCAGAATTTGATTGCATGCAGCTACTTCATATCATTTCTAAGCAGAAGTAACCTTACTGTGGACTTTCCAATCCCAGCTACAAAAGACTTACTTACCTTAAACATGCTCTCTCAGACATGGAAACCCTAATGTCATCAGGCAGATGCTTCCTTTTGCCCAAGTGATCTGCAAGTACTGACGCATGTTTCCTGGTCACTCAGTCCCTATCCCCCCACCCCTTTAATTTCTGCTTCATGCTTTTGGATCTCAGTCTGTGAACTATTTCACCTCTAAGCCAGAACAGTCTGCACAGAACTGCTCCGACAGATGATGATATGATATGATATGAGACACAAGATGTGATGACACCAATATCTGTATGAGTATATATGGCCTTAATGACTGGTGCAATGAAAACATGGAAAAATCTTGCTTGAGAGGGAAGCTTTTCCTCTCCAGGTTTGGGTGTATTTTCTGAGAATTTGTTCAGCCCAAGACAGAGAGCTTCAATTAAACTTTCCACTGTGACTAAACCTTAGACCATGATCATGACACTGCTTCTACAATCCCAGCTGCCCTGTGTCACATCCAGCAACAAATTAAGACCAGGACTAGTAGAAGCATGGGAGAGAGGAAGATGCTTTCTCCTCCACCTGCTGCAAGGCTTGCATCTCCTGCACCACATTCCAGATCGTCCTTAGCTCTTCCCTTCTCGCATCTCGCTACCAGATCGTGTCCCAAGATGGCTTGTTGCCAAGGAGAATGAAACAACCAAGTTCCCAACACACCTGTGAAGCGACTGCAGCAGTGGATCCAGGCTCAGCTGCAGCCTGGCATACACCCACTGTCAGAAGCATTCTCTTTATTAGCAGAATAAATGGAGCAGGCCTGAAGCACTGCCCTTGCCCAGCCAAAGCCATGACAGGCATACCTTGCTCCTAACAGGTGGAGAACTTGGAAGCCCAGCACACCTCCAGCACCAAAAGTCAGTGCTAAAAGCAGACAAGTTCCATCACTCTCTTGGAGACATAGGGAGTAGGGCAGGGAAAGGGAGAAGTTTTGCTCGAGGGGGAAGGGAAGAAAGGGACTAAGGAATACATGCACCCACATGTGAAGCTCTGACAAACAGTCGTGTGATTTATCGTCATACTCCCACTTGTAACTCTAACCTAACAGTGTGTCATCTTTACTTTTCATGTTATTTATTTACAAGTGCATTTTCAGTATCAACCCTTTCATTCATTAATCCTAATGTGGCCTTTTTCAATGTCTACTTACCATTTTAAATACTTACTATAATTTACAGGGCTTTCTTGAACACATCCAAGGTATATTATATGGGGCTAGCTTAATGGAAAGTCTTGTACACCAAAACAGGAAAAAAGCACATTTAATTTATGATGGCTTTGAATTTTGCTCATAATTTACTTCTAGAGATCTATTCATATAAAGCCACACCAATGAGAATTTTCAGTGGCGATGTAGAAGGGAAAAAAACCAATAAATGCTGATCTTATTATTCATTTTTATTTTGAAAGCCTACCCATGTTGAATTCTGGGATTATGTAAACTACTACTTATAACTTGGCAAAGAAATTTTTGAGTCTCATTATGAAAGAAATGCAGTGTAATGACATGGGCCATAGCAAGATCTTGTTTCAGGTGTGGTCCTAAAAGCAAGTTTCTAAAACATTTTGATATTAAGAGTCATAAGGTTTCAGTTTTATTCATCATTCACCACACCAATGTTCAACAGGAGCTGAACAGTTTCAGCACAAACTCATGCCTAAAATTTGCAGCAGTCCTACACAAAGAAAAGACTCTTTCATCTCACTCTTTCCTTCTGCTGATTCACTAGCAAAAAGGGGGGATCATCAGTTTCTGCTCCACAATATCAATTCCAGTGCAACCCCATGAAAAACTAAAACAGATGGGGCTGATGATGTAATGGACAAAATAAGAAACATTGCACGTGTATGATTTTTTTTTTTAATTAAAATTTTTTGAAAACCATCCCATTATGGGCAGATGTTCTGCTTAAACATAGAGAAGCGGGACCCTGAGAAACCTTTCCTACCCAAGCATCACAATGAAGTGGATTGAAAATGGGAAAAAGTGGCAAAAATGGAAATGCAGGCATAAAGTTGAGCAGCAGCTGGGTGATGCTGTTGGAGCACCTCAGGGGTTCACCTGCCTGAAGCAGTCATGGTACTCCAGCCCACAGCTCAGCTCACAGCCCCGAGTGCACTGGCTCCAGTTCACACTGGCAGAGAGCTGGCATGCCTCAGACTACAGAAAACATGGATGGGGATGAAATGCACAGCCATAATTCTCTGTGCCTTGCAGAGGAAGTGTGCCGGGTGCAGGCAAAGGATGCAGCCAGGTTGCTGTCAGTGGGTGAAGCAGCTCACTTGCCTGCATCTGTCTGTCACGTAGTGGGCAAGAGCTCCCTGCTTCCTCTTGCACTTGTTTTGATCCCCAGCATCTTCTGTTCCCTCACCCTCTCTGTCAACCCTTTTCCCACCCCCCTGGCAGGATATTCATGATGTGAGAGGACAGACTATAGAGAGACCAGAAGAAGGCAGCTATGCTCTGCTGTGAGCATTTCTTGGGCTTCTGCCACTGTGCTTCTGATCCTGAAGCCTGACAGGCAGAGAAATCTAGCCAGCGATCCCATAGTCTAATATTTTCCATGAAGAGGTGGAGCAATAGCTGGTGAAATGTTTTCATAACTCACCAAAAAAAAAGCAAAGCCTCTTCCATCCCTCCATCTCTAGTTGCACAAAGACCCTCTGTTTCTTGTGTGTGCAGACCTTTTAACATTTTGCCTTTGAGTAAGACAATTTCTGGTCAGCGTTTGCAGGGGATATGGGAAATTGCTTTTGGAAAGGCATACTGGAGAGCCCAGCCAGGACAGCTCCTTCAGGAAAATATGGTCCTGCAGACCTTCCTCAGCACCATTGTAAACCTGCTGCACTAGCAAAGGGACCCTAGAAAACCTACACTCCATGGATCACTTTTATGGCAGTACCTTGAATTCAAATAATAAAATTTTGGAAATATTAATATCATAAGTAGAGAAGAAACATTAAAATAAATACCCTCTTCTAATTTTGTCAGAAGGCTGTTCTCCACACTGGGAAAAGATCTGGCTTGAACAGAATGTGTGATATCAGGGCTAAACAAGTTAATTTGATTTTAAACTTTCCCATGAGTCTTAGTATTTTCCCTTTCACTGAATATTATGACACGGGGCCACTGCAGTTTGTAAAGGATTTTAAAGATCGAATGTGAAAGATCCTGCAAAGCAAAAAAGATTACTATTTGTTGTTAATTTAAATAATAGCATGAATGCACAGAATGTCTTGCCTCAATCTTCTTTTTTTTAGTGACCACTGGTTTGCAGTCGTAGCTTTGCGCCTGCAATTAACTGTGCCTGCTGTAGAAACTCTGGTTTGCACTTAATTGTGACTTTGGCTGATAGCAGTTTGACATCTGGCTCCTTGGTTATTCTTGCAGATATGAAGGCTCTTTTAAATACTTGCTCATTTGTCACTAAGTTAGTCCAAACAATTTCAGGAACTCAGAATGGATACATTAAAGAATTTGGAAGATAAATACTGCTCCAGTATTGACACTTCACCAAGAGCCGTCTCTGGACGTTCATTTACGACTTTGCCACAAGCCATGAGCAATATATTGCCTGCACTGTGTTGCTTCAGAAGCAGCCTGGGAATTGCTGGGATCTCCACTACCATCAAGGATGTGATTTTCACATGTAGAGGAAAAGCCAGTTTGTGTCTAATTACAGTGAGCACACAGCAGAGCATGGGATAAGAGCTTGTACCTTGCCTCTGTTGCGCACATCCAAGCCCAGGCTGCCTTAGCATCAATATTTCTGCAGTCCTGCAATTAGATAAATGAAGATCAGCTTTGGGAATCTCTAGCCCTCCTACTTTCACAATGCTTATTGTAATCTAGGCACAAAATTCCTATCTGGTCTTTGTTTCTTTCTGCAATGGAGAAACAAAGTGGATCAACCATGTCAATTCTGTAGTACCTTTCCCTGGAGTGTCTGGTCCATTACAGCACACTGGGCAACTGGGAGAAAGGTGGAGTCTAGCTTCTCACCTGAACCTAATCATTGCTCACCCAGTTGTTCATGGAAACAAATGATTTTATGGCCATAGCTGCCTTGCAGTACAAGTATGGGAAGGTGATCATGACCTCCCTGCAGAGCTGGAGGAATGTAAGGTTGAACCTGGGAATGCTTTGATATCCTCTGATGGAAAATAATCTTGTTCTTTGTGTGAAGTTTTAGTGATATATTTTTTCTCCAAAAACAACAAGTCTTACCTATCTTCTCTTTAACTTTACTGCTTACCCAGGTGTACCTTAGAAAAATTAAGTTGTGGTTCCATATACAGGACTGAAACAAAATGTAAAAGATGGCCAAGATTAGATGATTACCTTTGCCTCCCTGTGTGTCTGTGTTAAAGAAGTCCTGATAGCTTTTTTGTCATTTTAAAAGTTATTCTGGAGCACTTGTAATGTCTTAGAAGAATTCAGCAGAATTCAGTGTTGTTAATGCATTACAGGTTGAGTTAGGTCCAATCAGAGCTGACTGAAAGTGAACACAAAAAAGAAAAAGACCTGAAATTGAGAAACAGGTTCTTGGTAACCTATTCAAGGATGATAAGTCTTGGAAAAGTCAAAAATAAATATGGAGAGGATATCAAGGTAGAGCACAAGCAGTATCAAGGAGGAAAACAAGTGGTGAAAAAATGTTCCCTGGGATTTTCAGGGCACAGTCATGAGAGGTGCAGTGATTGAGAGACACAGAACACAGTATGCAGACACAGGAAAGAAAGTGCTGTTTAAACTGAAGAGCAGCTGAGAGCCTCTACTCACTACAGATGAAGGAGAATAAATCCCCAATGTGCAGAAGTGAAGACTGCTGCACACCCTGAAGAACAGGGCCCAGGAAGGGTAAATGCTGGGGTGCAGGGCATGGGCTGTTGTGGGAAACCAGACATTTCACTCAAAGGATGACCAAGCCAGAGCCCTGAACAAGGAGAAGGGCTGGGGGGCAAGTGGGGTGCCATGAGAGGAGCCTCTGCTGTGCCAAGGGCACTGGAGCTGACTACATGTGATCAAACACATTTCTGTGATAATTGAAACAAAATCTGGTAACGTTGCACTGGAAATACAACAGAAGAAACATTAGTCTCCTGCTGCAGCACCGGTGAGACTGAAGGGAGCTGACTAACAAAACCTACAGAGAAAGAATTTTTTTTTTTTTTTTTTGAGGGAAAGTGTGCATGAGGGATTAATATATCTGAGCATTTGTTTCCCTTAAGTTTGGTATAATCCTCTCTATGTTGATTCAGTGAACAACAACAAAAAAATAAAGTTAAAATAAGGTTGAGTACAGCCATTCAGCTGTCAGTCTAAAATCTTATTAGACATGTTTGTCCTCAAATTCAAGTATAACATTTTTTTGATTGATAGAAAATGACAGGTAGTAAAGTTATGCAATTATGCATGGAGGTGACATTTTTTTCTCCAATAACACTTTAGGAATGTAAGAATTTTGTCATCCTCACTACCTGCCTTGTTGAGAAGATGTGATTTACACTCTTATCTTGGGGGAAGGGAAAAAGAATCGTTGCTACCTCGGTGAATGATCTGTGCATATTTTAAATTGGAATATACATCCTTTTTATAGTGCTGTAGTACTGTATGCAGACATCTTTTCTGAGGAGAGTTTCTTTGGGACTGGATGCATTTTTGAGCAGCAGTGGCAGGAAGCACTCGCAAGCAGGAGCCTGACACTGACACTGTAGAAAGAAGACCTGCCACAATATACCCATGGACTTCATGCTGCTCAGAGTCCAAACACAGGCTAAACTTTTGGCTGATCCTTTTCCATCTCAGGGTGTAACCACTGACTGAAACTGCCTGCACGTACATTGTTATCTTCCATCTTCTGCTGCCTGGCACCTGACACCTGCAAATTGGATGCATCACAAGGACCGCCATGCATCCATTACAAAGTCCACGATATTCAGCACTTGTAAATGAACAATAATTAAAATTAACAAAGCAGGCCTAAGAGTCTAATGCAAAATGTCAATTCTCTCCCTGAGTGAAACTGTGATCTACGTACATTAGAAAAGAATGGGTAAGGCAGAGGAAACCTTTTAAAGAAGAATGAGACACAGAAGGGACAGCAACAACAAAAAAGGACTTTTATACTATTCCTAGCACCCAATTTAGAAAGCAGCAACCTGCATTCTCAGTCAGCGGTAATGCCAACCGCTGCTCTGTACCCAAAGCAAGGCATCTCCTCCCATCCTGCTTCAGTTGCCCACAGTGACACAGGACCAAACAGTGGGCAGGATAAGCTCGCCCAGAGCGTAGGGATCATCTAAGCTGGACTGGGCTGTGCATTTCTAGAGATGCACCAAGAAAGAGACACCCTGTAGTCTTCCCTCCTACATGGAGCAGTCATTAAGGCACGCTAATGTTAAGGCAGCATTTCAACATATGTCTGGTAATATATAAGAATTAGGCCAATATGAAACCAAAGAAAATATTTGAGACAATCTGTACCAGGAAATATCCCCATATTTGATTGTAATGTGTATCTTTGACTCAAAAAAGATGTGGCTGCACAGCTACCAGTATAGGTGATAAAAATACATGCTAACTCCAAGCACATGGTTCTCACTAGAAATCTAAGATTACACTTCTCTTCACAGTCCAGTTTTCTGAGATTAATTTCAGTTTAAACTAACATGACAACCATCAGCCTTTTAACCTAAGTAGGTGTTTAGATTATGCAAATTACAGAAACACTTCAGCACCTCAGAACCAGTTAGAGTAGGACACATAATGGAAGAAATTATTAGATCCCAAATCAATGGAAACATTCTTATTTCTCCCATAGAAACTGAAGAGTTTCACTAAGAATGAGATTTCTTCAGCCCATGAATACTTTCAGTTCTGAATTCATATACTTGTTTAAGCTCCTGGAGCATCTTAGAAGAAAATAAACAAGCCATTTCTCAAGACACTAATTTGAGAAAGGTCATTTATTACAGTGTCTTCATTAAGCATAGGTCCAGCTTCCTGCATTTGTCCTTTCATACCTTGCTGTCTTTTGATTCTGTCTTTATCATCATAGCCAAGCACTGACAGCAGATGTACACAACAGCAGCAGACTGCCTTTTATTTTTGTAGAGAAATAAACAACAGGCATGATCAGCTAATGTAGCTCCTCACCTATTCGGTCACTCGTGGGAGTTCCCATACTGACTGATCTACTCATTAGCTGGGGTTAAGGTAACACTGCCAGACGAGTGTTTTGGGGAGTGGAAACCACATGGGAACCATGGCTCCCTGGGAATGGTGCTCTCCGACCTCTGTACTAAGATAGGAGGCATTAAAGGTGCAGAGACTCACTAGATCACACTGCAAGATGCTTCCCTGCAGATGGAGAAGTATTTTATTCTGTTCTACATGACAACTCCAGAAGTGAGAACATTCTCCTTGTCTTCTGAAGCCCATTCTGAAATCAAAAAGGGGGAAATATGCAATAATGCAATTCCCCAGAGCTAAGAAATGTTTCTTGATATCCTGAGTTCTCTTTTGATCTTCATCCCTTCTAAACGTCTGGGGCCATCCTAAATCACCCTGTTCCCTGCTTGGTGTTTATGTCTTTCTGTTACTTATACACCATTAAAATGCACTCTTAATCAAAATATAATTCACCTAATCTTCTTTATAAATGAATCCCCTGAGACTCTTAATCATTTGGATTACTCTTCTCTGGACTGTCTCCAATTTCTTGACAGCATTCTGATATTGACATGTCCCAAACTGTACGCAGCTCTTTTGATGCAGCCTCAACAGTGCTGTAAAAAAGGAAATTGTTGCTGAAACTTGTCAGAGGGACTCTTGGGAAAACCAAATGCCATTGGCTTCATCTCTCGTTTCCATAAGAAAGCATAATGATTTAACATCTTCAGAGTGAAGTGTTTTCATTTTTACTTTTGAAATAACTTCCCTGAATAATAATTTTTATGATTTGTACACATTCTGCATCCTGGCTGGATGCAGTAGCCACTGATCTGAACAGTTGTATTGAGTTTTACTGTTTCATTTTGCCTCACCTACATAGACAGGCTGTCATTTACAAGATTTATTGTTACTTTATTATTTACTGTTATCACAGCACCTTTGCTTTAGTGCATACCATGTAGAAACTCATTGTGCTACTCACCACCTTGTCCTTCTCCACCCTTTGCCACATCACCATCAAAAATCTTAAATAAAACTAGACCTAGCTCATATCCCTGTATAGCTTCAATGTAGGTAGTCCTCCATTGAACATTAAGTAACTGAACACCTCAACTTATTATTTTCCTTATTTTATGGACCTTCAGTTCACTCTTGGTTTATGGCAATGCTGACATTCACATCAAAGTTAATTCATACTTCAAGTAGGATTTCAGGAGGGTCCAGATGCACTATGTTCCTTTACATTGTTGCCCAGTTTTGTAACTTAATCTGAAAAATCAAGGTTTGTCTGTCATGATTTTTTCTGTAGAAAATCTTGCTGTTAATTGTGCTTATGGTTTGATTTCTGACTTAATATACATGCCATTGCCTTACTGGGAACAGAAATTGGACCACTGAATGCTTAGTGCTTAGATTTTTTTTTGGTCTATTTTTTACTTTTTACCTTTCACAAGTTCAGTATTTCCTTTTTTCTCCCAGCTCTCTGGTATCTTCCCATCACACTCTATAACTTTCTGTAAGTAATTGCTAGTGTTTCTGTAAGTTCATTAGCTAATCCCCTTAACACTCTAAAATGCATGCACACCTGCTGATCTGTATATATATTCAGATGTTTCAAGTATTCTCTTACCTGCTTTTCATCAATAGCTTTGACAAAGTCGTTATTGCTACTTAATTATCCATTTCTCCTGTCCTTATTTTTCTTGTTTAACAGATTTTTATAAAGCATTTCATTACTTTACTTATTTTAGAGCCATCATTGATTTAATCTTCCTCCTCATTTATTAACGAGTCTACTTTTTCTCCTTATTTTTTGTTCTCTTAATATATTGCATATGCTTTCCTTCTTCTCTTGAAACCTTTTGGCTGTTGCTGACCCATTCTTCTTCCTGCTGTCCTAGCAAGCCTAAGTCAGAGAGGTTTTCTTCTTGGTACTGTTTTTGATACAACACTAGGGAAAGGTGCTATTTATTTATTTATTTACTTACTTACTTACTTCTCTGTTGCTGGTAAAGAGCTGTGGGTTTGTGGTTGAGGTGTTTTGTGTTTTTTTTTTTCTTTATTTTCCCCTCCATTTGTTACTATACTTACAAGTTACTGCTGTTATAGGTTGGACTCAATGATCTTAAAGGTCTTTTCCAACCTAGTTAATTCTGTGATTCCATGATTCTGCATCTCTCACACCTGTGTCCTTGGTGCCAGTGGTGTTGCCATCTGGTAAAAATTCTTATTCCTCCCTCCGCCCCATTTACTTATTTACTCACATGTCCTGTATTTCCAGCCTCCTAAATCAGGGTCCAACATGCTTGATCTTTCAGTACGAAACAGTAGATGTCAACTCCCTGTTTGGGCCTTCAATCATAAAAAGACTGGAAAGAGTGTGGATGTGATCCTGATCCTGCCTTCTTAATTTTCTTTTCCTTTTCACTGATAACATCAATAAGATCTGGACACTTTTTCTTCTCTACTTAGCTGAGGAGGTGGGGAACTAGGGATCAGAAAAGAAGGCATTTTTCATTAGAGATGGTGGTTCTTGAGAGATGGATGGGTATTCTTCTTCCTCTTAACGTTGAAGCTCACCTCTAACAATGACTTGGGCAATACAAGGAGAGAGCAAAACCAGCTAGGTGTGCAAACGGCACATTGTACGTGGACATGTTCATGTAGATTGGACACAACAAGGAGCTGTTGATGAAAGAAGTTTTGCCTGAGAGAATTGAAAAGAGACAAGTTCCAAACAAATAAAGTTCAAATAAAATAAGTTCCAGACAAAATAAATGAGTTTTCAAGGGTAGAATCAGAGCAGAAAATGGAGGGAGAATGGCATGCAATAGTGGGTGAGAAGTTCAGAAAGAAGAATTTCATTCAGGAAGAAGGGAGAGAACTGAGAATCACACAAAGAAGCAGGTCTGTCTGAGTGCAGATAACCCGGAAACCTCTCTCCAGAGGTGATCTACAAACTGGTAAACTGCACACCAAGAAGTCTTAGGTAGGTTTGGAGCTGGGAATGAAAGTGAAGAATCTACTGCCTATCTTCAGCACGAAGAATATTGTCAGATCAAGTATGCTTTCAATAGGAAAGACATTTGAAGCGAGTTACCTGCCAGATACTTTCAGTAGGAAAACACAAGTGCTCAGGGATTAATAAAGCTACTTAAGGAAGTGACCTGAACAGCAGAGCACACAGACTGCAAAATGAAGGAAAGAGATTGCAAGGAAAGTCTCCAAACTTAACTGTGTAACCACTGCAAATTATATTGTTAGAATGAAGCCTGGACTCAAAGAAGAAAAGGGTCTGAATGGTAAAGAAATCTATTTCCTCAGGCAGGAAATACAGACATGAAGTGAGAATCTCCCCAAAATGAAAGTTTTCTGGAAAGTTAAGCTGAGTTAAACCTTTCAAATATGATTAAAACAAATAGCAGCCATTTCCTCAGCTGCGTAAATAAAAAGAGAATACTGAATGAAGAAGTGGAGCTTCTATAGAGTGAGAATATAGCAGAATATAGCACCTATAAATGGCCCAAAACTAAATTAATACCTTTGCCTCAGTTTTCAATGAAAGTGGCATGAGGACAAAGGGTAATGAGTGGAAACGCAGGGATTAAAACCCACCACATTCATTGTACAAGCAGGATTCAGATAGTGTAGCATTCATCAGTGAGAGAGGTGTATAGTCTGGATTTTGATGGCACTATTCCACTTGGAACAAACACTCTGATAATAAACATTCCTAATTTAGATACCAGGTCATGATTAATACCAAGCTTGCACCCTGCTTCAATTCGCAGACTCAGTTTCCTTTCCTACATCCCTTTGAACCATTTTTTCATCTTCTCTTTGAGATTCCCCAGACTTTTTAACTCAGGCAGCACATACCTTTTCCTTAATTCTGTTCCATAAACCTACTTGTTCACCCGAGGATTTTGGGGAAGAGTTTTCCAACAGCATTGAACATTGGATCATGTGGAACACTTCAAGAAAATTACTTAAGTCTTGCAAAATTATAAGCATCTGAAAACTAGAGGCTTAGGATGTTAGTAATAAACTAATATAAGAAATTCTATCAGTTATGATAGAATAGAATTTCAGTGAAGGGTGGTTTGTTTTACTACACTGTATTTTCTCTAAACAAACCACTCAAAGTCACAAAAATGCTTAAAGGGAAACACTTCCAACACCTTCCAGAATTTTACCTCCAGCTAAAGGCCTCCTTATAAGTCCAACCGTACCAAGAATGTGAAGGATGAGATTCTGACAGAGTTAATAATAAGGAAGCTGTAAAATTTATACTGAGTTGACTGATTTGAGAAACACCATACCCCCTTTCTTCTCCCCCAGAGAATTTCATTTTTATCTTGGTTATTGTTAACTGTTCACTATTAGTTACAAGCCAAAAGCAGAGTTTATTTTACATCACCTTTATTGCTTCTTCCCTAGTGCTACTTAATGAATTGAAGGGGCTGGAAACTTGTTCTCAGTGAAGCAAATATCCTATGAGTTATAAATGACATTTCATCCTCATATGCAGATTCTTCTGTGCCTAAGTGAATTATTTACAAGGTACAGCTTGTGGGCTCCAACAATCAGCTGCCAGAGATTTACACCTACACTGAGTCCCTGCTCTCCTGCTGGGAAAATGTGAAGTTTTCCACCGTCCTTTAAGATCTGAAGACTTAACAGATAATAGCTCTCCCCAAAGCTGGCACTGCTTTTCTGGGGATGGTGGCTGACTAGGCTTTGCTGAGGGACAGAGAATAATGGTGAGCTGAGACACCAAGAGTGACTGCTTCAGTATCTTTAAATAGTCTCCTTTTTTCCCCCTCTGCGTGCAGCTGCAAATCAAAAGTATCATGGATCATTTAAATATTGTACTTCCAGTCCTGTATGCATAATGACAAAGGTGGTCGAAGCATTGTTTTTTTCTCTTTAATGAGGAAAAAACTCATAGAAATTGGAAGCCACTGTGATCAACAGAGTAACAGGGAGGTGGATAAAAACAATAAGATAATTATTAAGTTCCCTACCAAAGCCTACCTTCATATTTAAGGGGACCAGAAGAAAAGCTTTAAAAACTTATCAGAATTAGGATAAATTATTTAAAGTAAATTGGGAAGTATTTTGAAAACTCTGTTTCTCTTAATAAGTCTTTTCACATAAGACAGAATTGCAGGGAGCAAAGTATTGTGAAATGGGGTTGTAGTTACAAGAGCAATGACAGTGTGGTGCTGCATTGCCAGCAGCCAAGTTGCTCTGGAGACCGTGGGTGTGGAGTGCATGTGGCTCCTTCCTGACACCACAGGTGGGCTTTCTTTCTCCTCTATAATATTCAGAATTTCTCATGAGCTTTCTGTACTTCTATAATGTTTGGAAAGCTAATGATGTTTACACTCGTGTGGGAAAAAAGAGAGCTCTGTTGCAACTTAATCTCTCAAGAAAAGCAGTAAAAGCCATCTACGTGGTATATGTAGGTAGCAAAACAATGCAAAAGAGTCATTTGGGGGGAACAGTCCCTCAGTGGCAGGAAGACGGTTCAGAAGACATAATATTTTTTTTTCCTATTTAGGTATCTCTGATCGTGGAATACTCGATGTGATTCTCTTTTTCCTTCCATTTGAATCTCCACTGAGAGGAGACAATCTGCTGCTTTTTTCATTTCCCTCTCATCCAGTTTATTTCCTATAATATTAGACTGGGTGTAAAATTGTTTGTGTACAAATGCTTGTACCTAACCAGCCTTCTGGGAAAAAAAGACTGACTGTCAATCTCAATCTCAATCTCAGGATAGACAGACAGACAGACAGAGAGAATACTGATGCTTCCGTGAGGTGACATGTGGCAGAGTTTATACAGAGGCTTAACATTCAGTAATACTTTTCAGGAAAATATTTTCCTCCTTCATGGCTTTGGGAATTGAACCTGCTTGAAGTTTCAATAGATAAATACATTCTTAATTATATGTCACAGAATTCTCGTTGAATCTAACAGTCAGTGCGTGTGTGCTGCTGCTGAATTTGGGACCACAACTACACCCGAGGCTCACTGTCTGTCTGCAAATATCTGACTCTGTCTACAGCTGCCTCCGTGAAACCCCAACAGCCTCACTAACATTCTTTGCCTCTGAGCAGCATGTGGGGAGCACAACGAAGGTAATCACTTGTGTTCCAAAGGATAATGCATGGCAGGAAAGTCCAGAGTGGCTTTGTGAGAGAAATGTCCCCAGAAAGTAGCTAAAATTTTCCTGCAGGAAGGAAGAGTGAGGTTTTTTTACACATCGTTCCCCTTGCTGATAAAAGGTCTGAGATTGTGTTGAGAATCTTCCTCAGCATACTAGTAAATACCTTTTTTCCTTTAAACCAAAGAACAGTAAAATGGCAATTAATTTAGACTAGGTAAAATATATAATTACCTAGTCATAAAATGGACCATAAAAGTACTACATTGTTGAATCCATTTCATTAGTAGCATGTACATAAAAACTGTTTCAGTGTATAAAGACGTAAGTATTGTGCTTCATTTTTTTCAAGTGACAGTGCCTTGCTTTTTCTTGGTTTTTCAAACAGACCTCTCAGCAATATTCCTCCAGGAGTTGTTTAAACTTCTTTTCTGGGTCCCATAAACCCAGACTGAATGTTGATGAGGCAGTTTTATCTGGACTGGGGGGGGGGGGGTAGATTTTTATGCCCTTTCTTTCATTTTGTTTTAATCCCTAAATTTGGGGGTGTTGCAGACAAATAGGTGAGTTAAGAAGTAGTGGCAATCCCATAGAGCTGCCTTCCTAACTTTCATCTCTTTATTTGTTTGCTATTTTAGTTCTGAAAAGCCCACAAGTCTTTTAAGATCCAAGTGCCTTAACTAGTATGTTCTCCCCCCCAAAAAAAAAAAAAAAGAACCTTAGGAGATGAGGAAAGTTGTTTTCCTCAAAAGTTGTTTAGGTGTTTTAATCTCTGGTAAATTCAGTGTAGCTGCTTTGCAATGTCACCAATTCATGTGAAACAGAATATTCTTCAGTGATCAAGAATACAAACTGGCATAAAGAACTTCTTCATTAAGATATCAAAACTGTAGGAATATTTTCAATTGTTGCTATGACTTTTTCTCCAAAATGATTTCACTTATTTTGTGACCACCTAAGGCTCTCTAAGATACACAGCAACACAGTTTGAAACATCTCTGTGATGTTCTGTATATCACATAGTTGCTAACAACCTGTCAAAGTCATCCTGACACCAAACTGAGAAGCTGATGGTTTTGGTATTAGCAGAGATGAAAAAAAATGGTCCTCATTATTGCAATAAAACCAACAAAGACACACTGAGAATCAATTACTGATTCTGTGACCTGTTGAACTAACCCTCAGTCAAGTGGGGGAACTGCACAGAACATCTTACATTATCAAATGATTTAGGATGGAGTGCTGTCTGAAGACTTGCAACAAGTCAAGGCAAATACATTTCCGTAAATTGTAGCTTGCTTAATTACCTTGTTCCTGAGCACAAAGATCAAATTGAGCAACTTAAGGTGCTGAAGCACTCTGCCAGCTGGTCATGAGAAGGAAATAATTAACACACACAAGAGCTTAGTTTAAGGATGAGATTCCTACTGACAACAGCAAGGAGATCCAAAGTTAAGGCAGACACTGTGTCCTTGACTGGATCCATGTGCCTACAGTTTGCAGCACATATTGGATTGGGGAAGAGCACCATGTGTTGCAGCCATTTCAAGTAAGCAGATGGCTTTTTAAAGCGCTCAGTATAGGGAAAGCCCTTTCAAAGGTTGGCATTTCACTCTCATTATTTGTCACAGACTGTTCCACCTCTTGCCTTCATAATGTCCGAGTATCACTAAGAAAATTCTTTCCCATGGAATGCACTGTGCAAGCATGTGAAAAACATCCCCTGTTACAATGAATTGGCCAGTGAGACAGGAAATTAGTAATGATATTTCATGTTTGGAAAGCAATGCCCAACATTAAGTTATTTTTCTCTCCAGGATCCCACCTAGCCTTGAGAGAGAAAGCCAAAAGTCATGAAAATCCTGTTTGGTGACTACCTACACTTCCCAAGGGCCTTCGTGCCCACAGCAGAATCTTTTTGCCTACTCTGAGCAGCTCTCAAAGCTAAGACCTTTCTTCCATAACCAAATTCAGTTATAAAGTGTAAAGTTATTGTTTACTGTGGAAAGATGAACCTAGCAGCCCAACTTTCATCCACTACTTACCACATTTTTTAATAGGATCTCTCATGCCTGCCTGAATAGTCACCCAACACAAAGAGAAAAAGACACCTAATTTTAACATATCATCTTGAAGGACGGACTCTTTGGAGTACTGCACACTACAGATTTGTTATGATCAGAGGGGCCAGATGTCACCAGCTGAGCCATTCATTTGATGCTGCGCCATTGCTCGGTGCTGCTGCCATAGATACTGCCCTGCCCTTATGGTGGCTGCTGTGATTCATTGAAAGTAATATCATCCCAACTGCCACTCCAGGGAATCTTGCAGGCATGATTTTCTAACACAGCATGACCCATTAAAAATAACTGCCAGGAATCCTGCGCTTTATAAAAGGGCATCTTCATTAGCTCTCGCGGTGGGTCGCCAGAAAGTCCCAGGCGCTACAGTAGTCATAGGGTAATTTGTAGTTATCAGAAACGTTGCATTAAATGCTTTTATTCCTGTGGAGCTGGAGCCCACTGGTTACTAAACACAAACTCCTCCTCTTAAATCATGGAAATTAAAGAGGGAAGAGATTCATCAGATTATTTTGTCAATCTATTCTTTGAATGCAAAACTGGCAAATGTATAGTCCTTGCCGCCAAGATATTCAATGCCAGGGACACTCACCACTCTGCTATGGGCCACTTCACTTATCAGTGCCTACTAGTATTTGGCCTTTCTCCTAAAACAATGAATTCCTGGTTATGCTGTGCAGCACTTCATCCTTCACATAGAGTTTCATCCAAAGAACAGACTCTAAATGACTGCAGCGGTCTGTAGGTTGGGCTTCTCACCTGCTCTCTTTATTCTTCCAAGTATACTGAAATAGAAGCTGGTGTTTTACTTGGCTAGTTAGACAGAAGAAATCTAAACTTCTATTTCTATCAGTTTTAATGGAAACTATTTTTCCCAGAATTAAACAAACCTTCTATATAATATAAGACAAAAATCTTGGCTTTAGTGCCATATGGACATGTTCTACAGCATCAAATGTCAACAAGTCTTAGATACCTCCATTGTTTAATAACGCAGGTATACACCTCCCTGAAGATCTGTCCAGCTTCCCAGCACTGACGCTCATTTTATAGTGAGTTGGCAAGGGCAAAGTCACCCAAAGAAGAGAAGAAACACATGACAGATATTATGCATGAGTTTGTCACCCTGGTCCTCAGGTGCTATGGTGATCAATGTCCTACAAAAAAATCACCCCAGACTAGAGTAGGAAGGTTTTGGTAACTTGCACTAATAAGAGACCTGAGCCCAGAAACACATTCTGGTAAAAGTATTTCCTCTTGTACTCTAGGTTGAATATTGACTCAAATGCAGTGGCCAAGTGATGTTCTGAAACTCAGATTCTCTCCAGCATTGAGTATGAGCTATTGCCCTTTGGGCCATAGCAGCAACTCATAACAATAAGCAATAAAAAAATAAATTCCAACACATGTCTTTCTCTCCAAGGGTGTGGACTAAGCTTCAGTGCAAGCTTCTTGCAGGACTGAAAAAGGCCTCCAGGCTATGTTGCAGTTTCTGAATGGTGTCCAAGAATGAGTCGTAGTTCGGTGGTGAGTATATCAAATAGGGAGCAATTCTTTCCATTATATATTACGTCCCCAGTCATTATGAAATCATTTGGTATTCACTGTGATAGTACCAATCATTAATGCACTCATTTGGCGTTCTTATGGCTTGTCTTATGCACTTCCCCAGGAATTCCATTGTAATTAACCATTAGTTAATGTAAATAGCAATGGACATTTAAACTAAAGTGTTACTAGGCAGTGTCAGTAGTTGCAGAGAATCAATGTGTTCATGAAAACAGCTACTTCAAAAAGCTCCTCTAATGGTAACAAAAGCCTAGTAGTAAATATGTTGCTTAAATAGAATCAGGGGTTGTTGAAAACATTTTACAGTATTTCATCTGAAAACCATACTCAGCATTCCTCCTCCTCTTCCTGCATCTCTAGAAGAGTGGACACATGGGCAGCCTTCATGCTATGCAGCAAATAGTGAGGATGACTACAGAGCTTTTCTCTGCAGAGCATTATACTCTGCATCAAGTACACCAGCAGAGCATTGGATGCGTTGGCATATTGCACAGGTCTTGTTTTGCTGTTCATATGGCATCAGTCCTTGAATAAACTGAGGCAATGAAATGTATTGGATTGGGATCCATATAATACCTTCTTCCCTGCCAGACTTGTATTCCTAGAGATGTTTTAGAGCTGGAATTCACTGACTTTTGTGCAAGTGACGCAGATCTAGTTTTCTGGTAAAAAGACACAAGTTATCATTGTGTGGAGCTGTGAGGATAATTTCTTGCAGAAACCAAAAGCAGCAAAACTTGATGTTTTGCCAGATTATAAAAAGCAAAAAAAAAAAAATTCACTTTTCAGCCAGGGCACTAATGTGAATTATTATTGTGAGAAAGAACTTCATTTTGCCAACAGTAGTAGAAATGGGAAGTTCACTGTCATGTGGTGTGCTAGCCAGGGTTCCTGTAAATAACAATAATAACAAATCTAAGTCTACCTCAAGAACCCAGTGGAAATACAAGGTACTTCTTCATTGGGTGGCCCCTCGGTAAACTTCATTAAAAGAATCCAAAACCAAAAACCATGACAGCAGAGTGACTGAGCTTGTGGCATTTCCATCAGATCCCCTCAGTGCTTATCGGGCTATGCTTTTGCACATTTGAGCTTTTCATCTTGCCACTCTGAATGGTCCCAGACTGTGAAGCACTTTGTGCAGAAATCCAATTGTGAAAAAACACAAGGAATAATTTCATATTACCCTTCCTTTAAAACTAAATATTTTCTTCCTTTGTCTATTTTAGCTTTTTCCTGAAAGAAATGCAATAGAAATTTTTAATTACTCAGAGTTCAGGCTTCAAAATTTATATATAATCTGGATTTAAAGGAGCATTTTCTGAACAGATGTGCTAGTATGCAAACACCTGCTGCTTCCTTTCTCCTGAGCATTTTAGTTACTTATTTTTTTTCTCCCCCTTGTTCCTGTTATTGTGATTTCATTTAGGTCTCTCTGATTCTGAACAATACCTTTGCTCTTTCAGCTCCACTAGACTTGCTGAATATCAAAAGACACCCTGAGGACCAGTAGGACTTTGAGCAGAGCAGATAATTTCTCTTCCTTGGGTGCTGCTCGTTTAGGGCTCAGGACAAATGGCCGTGGCCCATTTCATCCTGACCTCCTCACTATGCTGATCTCAGCAATACTGCTACAAATGGGAAGTGATGTCACCACTATTTGATGTCACCACAGGAATTGCAGCATGTCCTCTGTCCCACTTGTGTTGAACTGGCTGCACTTACCCTATTCCTCAAGGCAGTCAAACTGGGCTGAAGAAGGAAATTTTTCTCATTACCAACAGAAGACTAGTGCAATGCAGTAAGTTTTACATCACTTCTTTCTCAATCTATGCCACAAAATTGATCATAAATAGTTTCTGGGTGCAATAAAATTGGGAGCCAGGCTTCTAGAGCAAGAGGGGAGAAGTAGGAATCTGGCAGAGACTTTGGAGCAATCCCAAATATTGGGTGGTGGGTGGCAGGAAAGTGAAAGCCATCTGCTAGCTCAGATTTCCTGTATAAGGAGGTCCTCTGGTTTTGAAAATGTGGGCCTCAGCTCCTCTGGGAAACAAATGCTTGCAAAATGAAGAAGGAAATGTAATGGTTTGCCTGCAAATTTTGATACGTGATGCAGTAAAAACAGGGTTTCTAATAATGACATTTCTACATTTCTTCATTATGAGTCATGAGTAAACATGACATTTCTGCAACGTGATCTAGATATGTGATCAAAGATTAAAATGGAGCCATTTTAATATTTTAATTATTTCGGCACTGTCAGGCTTCAGAGTCTGTTATGCCAACACCCAGTGCAGAGGAAATAATTTGTAACAAAGAATTTTATCAATTTTAGCTGCTTTTTTCTCCGTGTGTGAATGGGTCATTATTTTCTCAGATTTGCTCATTATTCAGAATGATCCACAATGAATAATTTATAAAAATATTTCTTGTTCTGCAGCTTCTTCACCACCAGTTTGTAGCTGCCTGGGCTAGTTTTGTCTGAACAAACATATCACATGGCCTCATTTCTGCTTCCAGGTTGGTTGATAGGTGCTTTGCTGGGTAGGGTGCTTCCATTTACAAATTTTATATGTACTCTCAACAGATATGGCTGCTCTCCATTTAAAAATGCTATTTCTACAAGAAATCTTATGAACCAATTCATTAATTATGATATTCATGGGGAGTGAACAAAAGTACTAACGCAGCAAGGAAAATTCAAAATTTTATCCCAGCCCACCCTGACACCTGCTTTCACGAATAGACCTGTATAGCTGGAAGAATGCCAGTGAGTTTATCTAGGTGCAAACATCTTGTGAATGTGCATGAATAAGAAGATAAAAGCTTTCTTAAACAGCCACTGGCCTACAAATTACTGATACTTCAGTGCAGGCCACCTGCTCCTAAAGGAAGAGGTTCCCCTGTTAGTCCAGTAGTTTCAGGCATTTAACAGTGTCTTATGAAGCATTTGACTTAATAACTTGGGAGTAATCCCAGAGGGCTGAGTATCCACTGTATTATCCACAAAACCTAGAAATGTAATATGGGTAAGATGTGAGGATGACCCTTTCTTAATATGGTAAATATAAAGAGCTCATCCCTTACACAAAAGAGATAAATCCTTCTTTGTTAAATCTGTGTCTTCTCCCTGCAGATCTTGATTTTCACATCACCTGTGATAATCAGTCCAAATTTCAAATGCTCTACCAGTAAACCAATTTCACTTGTGTATTCCCTAAACCAATCCATTTATTCATGACCCTTTGTTCTGGAAATAGATTTACCTAGCACTTTTATGGTGGGCAGAAGATATCAGAGGCAGTTGTCTCCTCCTCAGACTGAATAAGCCTTCCTACAGCAAAACCCAATTTGATTTGTAAATTGGGCAGTCTGAAAAATCTATTTTTTCATCGTCTCCTCAGACAGTCATCCAGTCCTCAAAAGTCCAAGGTCTCACAAGAGTGCTATTCCCCTCCATGATGCAAGTAAACCCAACCTTATGCTGGAAATGATCCATTTGTGGTTCATGTTTGGAAGTAATCCAAAACCAAGAAGAGATGCGGTTGGAGCAATATGCCCATCAATTAACATTACTGAATAATTCCTGAATTCCTGGTCTGCCAGAACAGTAGCTTGCAGTGTGGTTCTGGCCATAAAACCAAGGGTAAGGGTAAGGCTTGGGGCAGAGGGATACCCATGTGGTCTTGTGCCACATGGTGCACAGGGGCTCAAGTGTGAACCGAAACTGCTTTAGGGAATGCCTGTTCTCCATCAGTCACTGAGGATGAGTCACGCACACCGACACTGGATCAGAAAGCCTTCCATTTTGCAAATGATAAGTGATGATGATACTTAAGCAAGGGAGTCCACTGTGACTCTCCTATTCCAAGATGTGTCATTATAAACCTGATGGAGCGCCCGCAAAGAAAATACCGTACTCCAACTGCTTTGTTAGTTGTCCTTTCCTAGATAAAAGGAACATCCATACACATTTTAAGTTTCACCTTCACATTATTTTATGCTTTCATCCTCAGAGGGGTGACTATGGAAAATGTCTGTAATGCAGCTACATCTATCAGCCTAGCTTTCCCTGCTTCATCCCAGTAATAGCCAATACCAGTGGTTATGCAGAGCCCTACAATGGTACCTCCAGGAACAAAAAGAAAAAAATGTTGCTCAGAAAGATTTTTTTAAAATTAGTAAAGAATATTTTTTTTCATTTTCCATCCTCTACAGATGTCATTTCCTTCTGATGAGTGCCTCTAAATTTTGCCCTTGAGTCATTACACACACAGTGTAAGTAAGATGCTAAATCCAACAGGTTATTCTGGCTGCCAGATGGAAAAGTTTCCTTTCAGCACCTACAAAAAACTTACATATGGGAATACAAATCTCATTATATATTAGGTATGAGTATCTAGGTATACCTGCAAGTATCTGTAATCACATATGAAAAGAAATAAAGAACACATCAAAAATGCTAAGGTTCACTGGAAAATGGGCAAAATATAAGGAATCAGTATTAAGGCAAGTAACAAACTTTTATTTGGTTTCTTTCTGCCTATGTGCCATAGCACAATCCTTAATTACATTACTACGTCTTATTTTTCTTCATTTTCTTCCTCATCTATGGAAAACAAGGCTTATGAAACTGGGCTCTTTTTCAGTATTATATTTTAGCTTTATCCAGCTTGTGGCTTCATGCATGCACTGTCCAGCTCTGCACTGGATACAAAAATATTATTTTCTTCTCCCCTTCTTCATGTGGGGACATCATAACAGTTGTTTATATTTTTTTCTGCATTTAAGATTATACCTTCATGATACTGCTTCATGATACTGCACATGAAGAAATGTGAAATCATTGTCTCTGGTTTACATGCATGAAAACTGAGGCAGAGACTGACTGATATGAACATTCTCAAATGTGTCATTTAATTTGGGATTCCCAACTCAAAAAGTTACAATCTGATTTTTAGAGGGTTTGGCATGTTCACAATACTTTCTCTGTTCAGAGCAGAGATCATCTTGACCTCACACATGTTTGTGGGAAGTCTGCAGCTCTAACAACTAGATCTCTGACCCAAAAAAGTCAGGCTTCCCATGGAAGTAACTTGCCTGTCAACAGATGAAATCTCTGGACATGAAGCCTCTGGACATCTAGTTCTGCACGAAGCCCGCCTTTGACAGAGCTCTACTGACGACTGTTTTCTTCTCCCGAGTTCCTTATTCCAGGCATGAGACATCTATTCATTCCCACAACACAAGCAACGAGGATGTCCGCCTACAGTCACCACATTGCTCAGATACATCACCAGAGCACACGACGTCCTTTGCAACAAACCAGACATGGGTCCTAAAATGAAAAGTAATGACATCATAGAGACAGTGCTGTGCAGATTAGGAACAAGGGTGATGATTAAGTTGCAGACATAGAGCCTGGCATTATGTGACACTCTTCTTTTGAGCTGTCAGCCACAATGTAATGCATATGTCATTGTTCTTAGGCTTATTTATATGCTTTTCCCAATTCCAAATTCTTTGGTTAACTTTTGTTAGCTTATTCTAGTTTTCTGTTCCTCCATTGCACCCATGATGGAGCATGGAAATCACCACATAAACAGTTTAGACTCAATGGGGCCCAAACAACTGGCAGGAGAGTCTTCCTACAGACCATGCTTAGCAACATTATCTTAAGCCATTGGTATCACTGCAATCTATAGATCTCCATTCCAGATGGGTTGGACCAAAAAAAGAAAGTGTTACCAAAATAAGCTGAGTTCGAAAATCCAGCCCACAAAATGTATGGTTTCTTTTGACAGGACACTGTTGAGTCCTCCCATTTTCATCTGGCTACCTCTTTGCAGGGGATCTCCACAAGGTGTCTGCATTGGAAAGCATGTATTACATGCATAAGGTTCTTCCCATGCTCTCCCTGGGGTAGACACTATCCTTGAGAATCTCAAAACAGCCTCACATAACTTCATGGCAGTGGGGTAACTGAATCCCTAAAGCAGCTTTGAAAATCTTGACTTGCAAGCACTATTGTTTGAAAACTATGACAGTCTGACTCGGTGGTGATATGAATAATAATAATAATAAAGTGCAGCATATGTGCATCAGTCATTTAATTTTGGCCTGACTGGAGACTTAGCAAGGCCATCTTCCAGCAAAATTGAATGCCTGTGAGCAGTGCAAAGGTCACAGAAAGAAACCTTCCTACTATTGAGGTAGGATCAAAGTAGGATTACAGTCTTTTCATGTGATGTGTACTAAATTAAAAAAAAAAAAAAAAAAAGAAACAACAACAATAAACCAGCCCAACAATGTGCTTGATGAGTTTAAGACCTGCAGGAAAATATTTAATGTCACACAACAATGAAAGGAATTGGTAAGAAGCATAAATGGCAAAGCAGTGAAAAGAACTGACACAAAGCATACTGGCATGTACAGCAACACCCACACAATCAAAAGCATTCAAGAAAATTTAAAAAAGAATCAAATGACTAAAGATCTAGCTATGCAAGGGAGTTGCATAGCAAAAGTAATCTCTGTCCACAGCTATCACAGAGATTTGAATGAGCTGGAATTTCAAGAATAGGTTGAATCAGTTGGCAAAAGAAAAAGATAATTAATTAAGGGTAGAAAGAGAACTCCGAAATACAATCAAATACCTCACTCAACCTTCTAAGTTAATCTGTATCTCAGTAGACACACTTAGAGGTACATCTGACTCCAAAACTTTGAGGGTTAGATTTTGGGGTGCTTCAAAATTAATGAGATATCACAGATAAGTTTGTATTTGGCCTCAGTCCCAAGCAAAAAAAAAAAAAAAAAAAAAAAAAAAAAAAAAAAAAAAAAAAACTGAATCCACCAATCCTTTCCAAAATCTGACTGTGTGGTTTAACACCCTAGTTTGGATCCAAATCTATACTGAGTCTTTGCTTCTGTCACTTCCTACCATGTCACAAAGGAAGAGCATACATCTGGATGCAACATAATAATGAGACAAAACATAACAACCCTGCAGTGGCTACCTTTACAACTTAAATGTTCTGGGTTTTTTTCATGCACTAAGCTGTGCACTGGGGATTTCATGTGATGCACTGTGCACTGGGAAATTCAGGGCATAAAGTGCAGGAATGCCCAGTGAGCCCCATTCAGTTCCATGACAGCATTTGTCTCTTAGTTACAGCAAGGGTAATGTTATCAGCACCAAGCAACCCAGAAGAAAATTATCAATTGGTTACCAAGAAACCTAATGATTTCATCAATATTATTTTACCAGTTACAAAGGTCATTTGGAGAAGTAATGCCACACAAAATGTGCTTGTGAAGTGGGTGATGTGTGGGTGGCTGTTAAGGGTCAACACTTCATTTCTCATTTCTTTAATTGATACTTCTGAATGAGTATTAATTGAGCTGCAATGAGAAGAGTGTGCAGTTTGACAATGCAAGTGACAGGATGGAAGTGCCATTTTCAGAGTGTATATAACCACAGCTAACACCCTCAAAGCGTTAATTCCATTTTATGTCTTTCACATTTAATAGCAAATTTGCCATTTAATCTTTAAGACAGAAGTTACTTATTCTCAATCTACCTCTCACTTGCACTGATATAATCTCATGCCACTCAGACTGGCCTGTGGCATGAAGCACATCACACTTTCAAATCAGGTCCATTTTTTCATTAGCTCATATCCTTCCTGAGATGCCCTCCTTTACAGATGGCTGATCAGCAATCAACACTAGTTTGTTTCAATCAGAAAAGCAGCCGTAACTTCTCATTTAAAGACTGTTCCTGGAGAAGCGCATTAGTCGAAGGCATAAAGCTGGCACTGGGGTAACAGTGACTCTCACAACTGATTTCTTTTTGGATTTTTTTTTTAAAGAGATAGACCTCTTTTTATGGGGAGACCTGTTTTTTGGTTTTTTTTTTTTTTTGGTTTTGTTTTTGTTTTTTTTTTAAAGGAAGCATGATGAAATCCATGCCTTTGCATGGGAGCTCTTCCTGTAGCAAGGCCAAGTGACAATAGATTGTAAATCAGAAGAGTGAATACAAAAGGTAGCAAAAGCCCAGGAGGAAGCCAGGGAATAGTTCCCATATGTATGTGCTGACACTTTCTCCCTCTCTGTTCCTCCTCCAGCAATGCAGTGTGTTGCCCTTTGAGCCTACTTGACTGAGGTTAAGCATTTACACTTTTTCAGAGGACAGTCAGTCCACTCAGGGAGATACTAGCTTTCATAGCAGGAGACTTCAAAATTATTTCCTCTCTGCTTGGGCAGCTCAAAAACACATGTGCACAGAAGCAAAGGTCAGATGTCATCCAAGTGGTGTGAGAGTGCCAGCTAAATGCTTGGGATATATTTTTTATATTGGCCTCAGCTCAGCCTCCAATCCTACGAGAATCTATTTGGCACCCACAATTCTCTCCAGTGCATTAACCCTGGGTGCAAGTGATAGGATTTAGCCTTCCAGCACTGACTAGTGGGTGCAGTCAGATAGCTAGATAACTTAATGATATCATTTGCACTCACAGTTAACTACAGGTAGAAAAGAAAGCT
Organism: Anomalospiza imberbis; assembly: GCF_031753505.1. Classification (NCBI taxonomy): domain Eukaryota; kingdom Metazoa; phylum Chordata; class Aves; order Passeriformes; family Viduidae; genus Anomalospiza; species Anomalospiza imberbis. Next base: position 58,925,161 of record NC_089681.1, on the reverse strand, counting down.
GGAGTTGCTGGAAAAAGACAGAAAAAGAGACAGAGGTCTTTTTAACTCTCTCCCCATCCCCCCAACCAGATTTCTTGTATTCAGTGAGGATTTGCTTTGTAGCTTACAGTCTTCATTGCTTCTTTCTCTGTGCTGGCCATTTGCAGTTGAGCGCATCAGTCTCCTGCTCAGTCTTTTTCCTTCTGTTTGCACAAGCTGGCAATCCAAAGGCTATCCACCTTTCTTTCCTTACTCCCTGATTTCTCCTCTTTCATGTGACACACATACCTGCTTTTATATTTGAGCTCATCCCAGTAGTAACTTTTTGCCTATTCCCATCTGCCCCTACCCTTCTGATTTTTAGTTGCTTGTTAATTCTGTATGGCTTTTTTTCTGTGGTTTTTTCTTTTCTCAGCTGCTGATAATTTTCAGACACTCAGTTACTCAGCCAGATCATCTTTTATCCACTAATCGCCGTATTCCCTAGGCCTTTACCCATATCCCTTACTTTATTTTCCTTTGCCATCTCCCAATTTCTTATATGCAACCAAGCCTGCCTTCAAAGGAATTGAGGAGAAATCTGTCTCCCTGCACACTTTCCCCTGTTGATGTTTTATACAAGTAAGTATGTGTGATGTCATCCACATGTCATCATCTCGTCCAGGATTGCAGAGGGATGGCATTCACTGGCTCATGGAAGCAGGGACTGAAAAATTCCCTTCTCTTCACTAACTGAGGTCTGTGGATTCCAGGACTAAACATAAAGAAAATAAATGGCAAAAGCCACCCTGGAGAGGCAGAGCTTCTCTGACCTGTGGGTGCGGCCCTACCTTGTATGCCTTCTTTAGTTTCTGTGAACTTCTGCTACTTTATACCTAAACCAAAGGTGATCTGAGTCCAAAGACTCTGAAACTTAATTACTACTCCAGTTTAGTATGAAGCCAGTGCTCAAATGGCTGAATTATACCATTTGGAAAGGACAATTGGTTATTACACTTATCAGATTGTTTGTGACAGGAATGGGTTAATTTTCCTAACCTTTTCTGTTCTTGTTCCACTCACAGGGTTGTCAAAAGGATGGATAAACGTGTTGCTATTTTCTGGTTTTGTTTCAGTGTCTATCATGAGAGTGGACCAATTTCATACCATTTGCTGCTTTCATTACTGTCTCAGGGTTGTCACAAGAATTGATAAATTTCAGACTGTTTTTCTTGTCCTCATTACAATCTTAAGGTTGTCATGAGAATGAATTGATTTTGTGCCATTTTCTGTTCTCATTACAGTCTTTGTCATGAGAATGGCTTCATTTGGGGCCATTTTTGTTCCTGTTACTTACAATCTTTTGTCACAAGAACAGGGATTATTTGATGAAAATGAGAAGACAGCATCTCAGACACTGAAATTCAGGGATAACTTGTTCTTGTGACAGAGATCATAACGAGGACAGAAAGCAGTACAGAATGTATCCATTCTCAGGATGATTTTAAAGGTTGTGATTTTATGACCCTGATTGCGCCAACTGGCTTCGCCAGGAGATTTTGCCACTTTCATTGTAACCACTACTTCATTCAGGCTGCTGGTAGATTTCTCCCTGCTCAGCAAGGGAAGATATATTTATACAGAGGCTATGAAAAGTATTGCAGATGAGCAACACTGGGTAGGCTTTGGTATCCACAGGAACACCTATTTCAGACTCCAGCTGGAACTTCAGGAACTTTTCATAGCATTCAGGTAGGAATCACCACTACGAAGGCAGTCATTGAGTACCTCTTGCATTTTGGAGGGTTAAACCCACAGAAGAGATGTGTGTTTGAGTGCCTGGATGATTTTGGGTTTGTCTATGTTGCCTGCACAGCCAGTTTGATCTGAGAGCTCTGGGACTCTGAGTTCAAATGAAGGTAAATGAGTGACTGCAAACGAGCGCCTGCAACTCAGCTAAGGATGAGTTACTGCAAATGAAAGGGCAGAAGTGAGAGATCAAGGCATGTACAACATCCAGGGCCCAGAAAGCCTAGAAGTAATTATTGCGTTCTCAAAGGTGATCAAAGAGAAGCAGCAGGAAATGTTAAATAAAGCCGAAACTCATACAGCACGTGAGAAGGGAGTGGGAATGAGAAAAGCATCACAGTAAGATGGAAGCTGTGGACAGGGAAAATGAGAAAGTAGTTGCGGAGGAGGGGACAAGAAGCTCCAGCAGAAGAAAGAATGCTAAGGCATAGCTAAATACTCAAATGCTCAAATTTGCTTGGTGCAATGCAGAGAATGGAAAGGAAGGACAAGAGAAGGAGAAAACTAAAGAAGAAAAACACTTCCCTCCATGACAGGTTGGACAAGGGAGCTCTAAAGAAGGCACATGTGTTTACCAGCCACGTTTTGGTGATGTGAAGCAAGTGGCAACCTACTGCTTTGAAAAACCTTGCTTTAACTGCTTTTGAGCTTGCCAGATTTTATTTTGCAGACTGTGGAAGTTTCTATCTTTCCATTTCCCACATTTCCACCGAGGCCAGAGCCAGGGCAGCAGCTGACACTACAACTTTATTCCTGGTTTTAGACTCCTGGTTCCATCAGAAATTGAATAGAGGTTATATGTATGGTATTTGCTTTGGCGCACCTCGTGAGATAGGTCCAAAGAAAAAGAAAGGTGACTTGGGAGCTGTTGCCATAAGGGGGATTCAAGCAGTGAACCAACCCAAAAGGAGATCATGCTAACTGGAATACACCACTGGAACTGCCTGTATAATCATTCTGCAATGCTGTTTGAGAAATAATCAGAAAATCCACCTGAAAATAAGTGTACCTGAGCAGTGAAAGACATCACCAGTAAAAGGAGAGTGAGGGGGATAGACATTCCCCACTGTCTAAGTAAAATAAGGCAGGAGTGCTGCAATAAATAGACCTGACAGATGACACCTGGTATTTCCTGGGCCAATTTCTATGAACATTTTTTTGATCTTTTGCATTCTGATTTGTCCATCAGAGCCTGTGATCCTTCGCTTCGTCTGTCCTATACCTCCCCCTCTGCCCCTGCTTTTACCATATGTACCTAATCTCACTGCTCTGTCTACCATCTGCCATTGTTTGAAGTATATGGGAATATAAGTTTAATCATAAAAATGGTGGCCCTGGCTGTGTGTACTACACGAATGTTCAACTTTCAGAAGATGAAGTGACCTCCAAATGGCTTACTGCTTTTCATTAATTTCTCTGTATAATTGAACATTTTTCGGCATCTCATTTAACAAACTGTTAAGCTCCTTATTGCACAGAAGGGCCATGTGATGCGCAGGGATTCTGAAATGCTTCCCCTCATTCACAGTTCTCCTACTAATATCCTGGGCATTATTAGTAGTTCACAAAGCCAGCACATTTTCTTTTTGATAAGTGTTCCTGTTCTGCCCTCCTTTGTCCACCTCCAAATGCCTCCTAGTACTTACAAAGAATAAAGCCGTGCTGCCTAACTAGCCTGGTGCATTGGATTGCTGCCCCTACTCACTCGGCTGCCTGTAAGGGGATGTACTTATATCATGAAAGATAAATCCCAGCTAGAAATACAGGTCCCTGACAACCTAATCACTGAAACCCTGTCAAGTAACCCCTAATTTTAAAGCAAGTGGTTAATTCCCAGCAAATTGATTTATGCACTGTTTGAGGTTTGGTGAGTTGTGTTGTTCATCTGTTATTACCACGAACTCAGCTCAGCCTATTCATTTAGACCACTGACACAACACAGTGCATCTCCCAAGAAAATTTCCTTTGTCAGCACATCTAGAATTTGCTAATTAAATCAACGATGACATTATTCACTTTCTGAAAAAAGCAACTTCTCTCTCCTGCCCCTCTTAATAAACATGTGTGTGCATAAACATGCACACACCCAAGCATGGTTTTTAGCTGGCATTTGTAAATGTGCTCAGTTCAAAACTTTGAATTATCTTTATTAACTGTTTTAGTCAGCTCTGGATCATCTGGTCACCTCAGTAGATAGAAACTGTCCATATGCAAGTGAATGGGGCAACAGAGGGAGCTGTATAATGCTCATAGGTAAACATGAGTCTCGCTTTTTCAGGGCACACCCCAAAGTGAGAATTCTGATAAAATGGTAGGGCTGGCCAGCAAGTTCTTTTCTCATCTGTGTTATTGCAGCTGAAGTTAATTCAAAACACCAGAAAAGACAGGTCCTCCCCAAGCTCTGTAATTATGGGTCCATGCAACTCTTTGTACTATTTTGGGTGCAAACAATAGAAGAAGATAGAAATTAACCTTTTTTTTTTTTTTTTGAGCACTCAGTAATTTTTTTCAAAGACTTCTTATCTTAAGAGGTTAAAAACTCTGATTAGTGACCAAGATAAAGCTATCTATGCTTAGACTTCTGCTTCCCTCAGTGTTAGCTGCCATGGAAGGAAGCCTTTATCTGCACATAAGACGTGTCCCGGTAAAGGCACTTGGCCGTGCTTGGGATACTGTTTGCCTTGCAGAACCACCTGAATTTGGCAGTACCTTCCCCTGGGGGCACATTATGTATTTTACCCCCATGATGAATCCCATGTTTCCTCAGCTGCTCTACAGACCACTTATTACTGCCAGGCTTGTTACAAGCCAGGATGTTTGCAATGCAGCTGAGGAGAAAGGTGTCTGTGGCACTCTATCTCCAGCTCAGAAAGGTGTTCTTGATTCTGGTCACTTCCCCTCTGTGGTAGGTGCCTTATCCCCCATTGTCAGACCAGGACATGTCTGTTATTACAAGGACATAAACAAGAAGAAGACAAGGAAATGGGAAGCTATTTAAAAACCAAATGGCTCTATCACTGTGGTCTGTACATGAACCGGAGTGTGGCAACTCACCAACATTACCCTCAGCCTCTAATTGCAGGATAGCAGCTGGCTTTTTATCCTTTTGAAGACTGAATTAAAACTGAATTTCACTTTTCAGGATAAGCTGGCCCCTCAGCAGGCTCAGAAAAATAAAAACAAAAAGAAACACTACACCATGCCATAACCTTCCTTTTCAAAGACAGGGGTGTGCAGGGGTGTGCAGGGGTGTGCCCTTCATACAGTTTTCTGTATATCTACTGTCTTCTGGCTGGCAAAGACTTTCCAATATCACTATTTGTGACTGACCCATTTGTGTTACTACTGAGACATAAGTGGTGCATGGTACCACCCCTTCTAAGCAGGTCTTGAGGTAACACCTCCTTAATCAAACCCAAAGTATCCTCAATTTTTTTCATTCCATTTAATTCTGTTTATTGAAGCTATTTAATACCCTTGTTTAGTCAAATACAGTTTTGATGTATGCTCTTGGCCCGCTGTGGAAAGGTTACAGCATTTCATGCTTTCATTCTTCATATCTGAAGCAGCCGTGCAGTTTTTCCACCAACTCATTGCTTGCTAATGAACTTTTTTTTTTTAAGCAGCCTGTCATTTTGTTTAATGTTGCAAAATAAGGCAGTCTTTAAGTGGGATCTGATTTTGCTAAGAGATGTCTAAACTTAAGTGAGATAATGGATGTAACAAAATACCACCAAATATGACAGCTTTGTTCTGCCAATGTAATTTGCTGATTCTGGAAACCAAACGCAGAACAGTCTGTGCCAGTCTTAGAAAAGAGGCTTGTTTGACAGATATAAACCTGCTTAAATATCAGCATACACTACATTAAATAGCAGACTTCTGCATTCATTTGTGGGTTTTAGTCACTTGTCATAACACAGGGTTTTTATTTTATTTTAAATGTCTCATTGCTCCTATCACTCTGGTGCCCAAACGCAGTTGGCTGCTTCCCCCTGCCCCCCACACTTCAAGCTGGAAGGAGATGTTTCTTGACAGAGACACCAAACTCCCCTAATTATAATAAGGTTAAAAATCATACTTACCTTGTCATTCACTTCAGAAAAAAAAAAAAAGGTATCTGTCTGCTGTGTTGTGGAGAAACTTTGGGTTGGACTTGGTCATGATCCTTCTGCAGGTAATGAAAAAATGTATATGTTCAGAAGGGATGTCTAGGAACACAAACTGTTCAGAAACTGCTGTTTTTTCTTGTTGACTATGTGCCATTAAGAGATGCTCCTAGAACCATGAAACAGAGCCATCAGTATTTCCTGGTAGTCAGACTCTCAGTGGTCTGTAACAGTATGTGTGTGTAGCTCAGATTCAGAGTTGTAAAGTATGTGACCAAAAGTTATTGGATTTACCAAGCTTCTGCATTCACTTGGATCTTTTTAAAATCCTCCAACACATACACATATATAGACATAGCAGGCTATCTTCCGTTTACTTGCTATTGACACTTCCACATTTATCAGGCTTATTTCACCTTACCTTAGTCCTGTCCACAGACTATTTCCACGGTCTCTTCTCCTCTCTGCAGTTCTCCCATATTGCTTTTTTACACTCTCCATTTTTCATATTTAAAGTTTTAAGGTGTTTGGACCTTGTTTTTTAACAGCAATGTATTTCTTCACTTAAACATTGGTAAGGTCCTTGTGACCTTCCAGGTGCCGATTCTGACACTCTCGAGTAAAATTAATTGTAATTGTCACATATTACCAGTTTTTCCACAGTAAATTCTGCCCAGGAATGTGATGTTGGCAACACTTTCTCCTGCAAAGGAGGTGTTTTCAAAACGATCACCCATGTTATAACTCTCCAGCACTCAGACCTGCTTTATGCTAGTTTGCTTTCAGACACTTTGGATCTGAACATTAAATGATGATTTTTTTAGATCAACACAAATTAATGGTGCTATGACATTTAATCTCACTGAAGGATAATGCATCAAAATATGTTGTCATGACCCCACTGGAAAGAAAAGAATTTTTCCTAGAGACCTGAATTTTACTTTCATTCTGTTCTTACTTATATGGATTAAGCTCAGGGAAATCATAGGTTTGTAATTTATTTGAATCAACCAGCTTACAATCCTCTTATTTTGATAGCAAATTAATAGCTATTTTTAGGCTAAAGGAGTGATTTGTCGGGGGAAACTATACAATAATTAAAAGGAAAGACAAAAGTCAATCTACCCCACAATTTAGAGTTACATCCCTCAATCCAGAAAATATCTTTCATATTCTGGTATACAGCAGATATTTCTGGTTGTATTACCATTCTTATTTTGTAAGTATTTGATATTTTAAATTTAAACAAATAAAGCAATTAAGCCAAGACCTCTTCAGAGAACCAAGTCAGTTCCAGTCTTCTCTTTCCCTATCCCACTAAGATTCACGTAGTAGAGTTAGTGGCTTATTCATGCCTCTTCTTTCAGTCACATAGCAGAAGGAATCATGAGACCCTGCCTTGGCTTCTGAGTCCATGTAATTGTCCTTTGTCTCATTATGGATCTGAAAAGTCCCAAAAGGCTGAATATAGAACCATTATTCTGGCCATGGTGCAATCTCTGGAGACTCTGTTATTCTTCCCAAATGGGTAAGACATGTGAGGTTTACTAATTTTCTTCATGAGCCTGACAATGTCAAACACCCTGCAACCAGCAGAGCTCTGCCTGTGAAAAAGCGTCAGGGACACAGCACAATTTGGACAGGTATGGCGCAGAGGAATGAGACCCTGGAGTAAGTCACATTTCTCTCCTAGGGAGGCACTGGTGAAACACAGTGAAGGTCCCCCACCTTAATCCACAAGCATGCATTAGGCAGGATGGAGGGTGCTGGGTGGACACAGAGGGTTGGCCTTTAAATAGTGGACCTTAAAATCTGTGAGGTTTTCACACCACAAGAACTAAACTGTAGGAGCGAGTGGGATCAGAAAACTAAGTGCTTTAAGCACTGTGTCCTCTAGCAAGAACACCTATTCAGATTAGATATTGATAGTATGCCTATATTTATAGCCACTGCTAAATGACCCAAGATGAATAATTTTCTTTGATAAAGACAAGCCCTTGTCATTTTACACATTTTAGCAAAATTGCTGGTAATCTAGCAATGAGAGTCCTTACTTAATTTTAAAGCAGTAAACCTCTCTTTCATTCTGCTTATAAATTTCCTGTGCCTAAAAGGTAGAGCATCTTTATTACTACTTAAGTCAGAAGATTGAGCAAAGAATATTTTTGTGAAATCTCAGTTCCTTCTGCAAAGACTTCCTGGAAGTTTTGGCGCTCATCATTTTAGGAGTGGCCAAGGTGGGGAAGAAAATTCTGACTTGACACAGCAAAGAACATGTCTGAAGGTCAATTTATTTTTTTCCTGGTAGAAGCCTGTAGGAACCATGCAAATTCAGTGGTGGTGGCATATTTTCCTCAAGATGGATGGACTGACAAATCCTGGAAAATTTAGGTTCATAATTAATTTGAGCAGTGATAATGAAAGACAAGATCTTTTGTTTTACCCTTCATGCCTTCGGCACCCACAAACCATATACTTGTAAAAGACAAAGTTGATTCCACCTGTGAAACTAAGGTATAGTTCCCACTGAGGTAGATGAATCTGGCAGAAGGAGAGATAGGGGTGAAGCTTCACATTATTTTTCCACTGGACACTTCTTTTAACTATTAAAACAGCAAACTAAGCATTAGGTAACATCTGCTGATTAGTGACTCAAAAGCAAGTTCCACAGACAGATATGAAGGCTATTAGTGAGATCTTTGTCTTTATTTTCCAAAGGGTCCCAGAAGCGTAGCAACATTGCTGGTCTCTGACACACATGGAAATTTGCTACTCAGAATCCTATGGGAAAGAAAATGCACTTTATAACTAAAACTATTCAGAATAATCCATCTTTTTTGAAGGCCAAAACTGAGAGAAGCTATTTAAAGTGAATTTAATGTGACTTCCACTGCAGAGGATGGGAAGCCAAAAGGAGAAGTTTAAAAAAAAAAAATCAATGCATGCCAAGAGTCAGAGAACCACCCACTCATCCAGGCAAGCCAGAGAAGAGTGGAGGAGACACAGTTGCCAGATAAAATACATTACAAACAAAATGAGATCCAAAATATTGATGATCCCAACCATCAGCAGAAACAGGAGAACCAAGAGAATTTAACTACATCTGCATAGTCTAAACTTGAATTAAAAATGAGGGCTGACTGCTCAAACGAGCCTCATCACCAGGAATCCAAGCAAAAAAGAGGCTTTATATATGTGTTTTTATTCACACCAAATTGTTCATACTATACAAATTACCCCATTGACTTCAGCAAGGCTACATGAGTCAGTGTCCTATTGAAAATTGAGGCACTAGATTTGAGTCATAATTGTGGTAGTTTCCTTTCAGTCTCTTAGAGCACAGAGCTGGAAAGAAGCTGAATGACACAGACAAGGCCATATAGTAGGTAAAGGTAGATATCAAGTGGAGAGCTCACAACCAGCCCAAAACCAAAGTCCTCTGCACACATTCCTGGAGAAAGAACTATACCCTGGATTCCCTCTCACCTGTCGAACAGTTTCAGAGGCACCACTGGACACACTCTAGGTAGGATGCCTCACTTCTCACCACCTGTAAAAGCAGAGATTTCTACTGACACGACACTCCTGGCAATCTAGCAGAGCTGTGTTGCTGCCATACACAGAAAAGCCCAAACCTGAAATTGCATCTTCTAGCTCTTGGCTGACCAACAGCCTTGGAAGGGGACTTTGATCCAGCACAGATGCAGAAAATTGTAGCAACTGCAGATCCACCATACAGAGGGTTTACCAAGGACAGCCATCACCAAAAACCTGTTGGGGCTCCAGATCTCGTGGGTATCATACAGAAAACTGTCTGCACACTGAGGTATAGAATCTCAGAATCATAAACGTTGGAAGATACCTTCAAGATCATTTTGCCTAACCATCAACCCAGCACCAACATAATCAGCCTTAAACCATATCCCCAAGTGCCACAGCCAGACACCTCTTAACACTTCCAGAGGTGGTGACTCCACCACGTCCCTGATCAAATTATTCCAAGGCCTGACCACTCTTTCAGTCAAAATTTGTTTTCTAATATCTAATCTGAACCTTACTTATAGAGCAGATTTGAAGATAAGAGGTTGTCATAACTCTTGCCCTATGCGCACCACCAGATCAGCAAGGCTACTTCTTCCAGATTGGACCTCATTAAGTTTTACACAAGTCTCCACACTTTCCTCAAGGGTGCAGGTCTTTGGGTCCTGCTTTGGAAAAGCATGTATTGACAAAAACTCCCTTTAATTATGGCAATAAAAGCACTCTCATGTCTGAAGTCAGCTTCAAACTAACTAGTATGAGGTAAAAAATGCATTGGTGCTGTAGGAGGGCCATTTGTCCATCCTTCAAGGCAAGTATGCCAACATTCTAGTACTTTGCTATATGAGGGTCTAAAACTTGACTGAGGTAGTGCATTGTTGTTGTATCATTATCAGAGGGAGTTTGATTCATTAAGATTGAAGGATGGTACCATTAAGGGTTCCCCTTGAAGCTTAGAGAAAAGATAACCTCTCCTCTCTTAATTAAAACACCATGCGTAATTAATTATTGTACAACACATAGCTATATAAACTATTAGTCTTCAAATAATGTTTTAGTCTTCATTTTAGCTTTCTTCTCTCCAAACCCTCAGAGAGATATTTGTGGCTACAGAACCATTTGCAGCTACAAGGTTTTTGGTTGTTGTTACTTTTTCAGTTCAGCATTTCCACTCCCAGAGATGATGAGAATGTTCTCATCACTCAACACAGGGTATTCTTACTCCAGCATCAGGAGGTAGAGAAGTGAGTTTGCTCACTGTGAGAAGTGAGCTGCTCTGAAGGCAGCTTGGAGATTAAGGACAATAATATTTCACCCATACTTGAAGAGCAAAACGAGGGCAATTGGAACACTTTGCAGCAGGGATTTGCATATAGGTACTTCATGGGTTTGGCATAGATATTCAGAAAAATTAACAGAATAAACTTTGGCCTTTGGTGCCTCTTATGCTTCAATATGGTACAGTATTTTCTATTTTTTTTTCCTGGAAAACTTTTACAGACATTGTAAAATGGTGGTTGGTAATGCTGGACTCTCAAAGGGTCGTCAAGAGACCTTTCTTCTAGTCCTCTTAACCTAATTTTTGCATTACACTTTGACCCTGACACAGAGCAGGAATGTATGATCAAGGTTACTTTGCCATAGTGCAAACACTGTAGTTTGTCACAAACATAAAATAGGATGACCCCTGAGATAGTAGGGCTGCAATTCAAAGACTCTCCTGTTTGTCCTAGTTAATGAAGAATAAAATGTATTAGTCTGTAATAGAAAGAATTTTTGGTAACCTTCGTGCAGGAGATGCCCAGAGTGAATGTCCTTTAGCAGTTCAGTAAAAAAGGCTTATAAACAAGTTTTCTTTAAGCCTATGTACACAATAGGGAAAACCATATAATAGAAGTGGATTATTCAGAAAAATGTTTTGCTGAAAATGTGATAAAAAGGTTTTGGTCCCATGGCAGAAAGCTTAGTTACAAAAGAAGAGGAAAAGAGACTGCTCACCACTTATAGCCCCTTATCTCACAGATGTTATCAAGGTTTTGGTTCAGCCTTACCAGCACTGAAAGCAGGAAGGAAGAACTTCACAGGCATGATTACTCCCTGGAACTTTCCCCCCTCGAGCCTGAAAGTGTGTCTCATTCTCAAACAGTTTAGTTCAACACTGGTAACAATATTATTGCCATTAGCAATATGGACAACTTCCCAGCTAGAAAGGAATTCCAGTTGACAAGGACATGCGCCATGCAGCACACACAGATGTCCCTACAAAGGACGCAGAATATTTCCCCTCGCCTTTGCTCCCTTGCAGTGGTGCCTGGTTTTCCTAGGGAGCCCAGCACCCAGCTCCTCTGCAATCCTGACTCCAAACTCTGCCTGCCCTGGCCCTTGGAGCTTGCTTTGAATGGGCGATGAGCCATTCCTATAGCTGACTGCAATCTTCATTGAATAAACGAGGCAGATACCCTTTCTAATGAATGAAACACATTCCCTTTTATTATAGTGGCTCAGACAAAAAAAAAAAAATGGGGGTGGAGAGAGTTCTAATAATTCAGGTATGATTAAAAAGAGGATATTTACTGGCTTCTAGGCCTTGGGGAGAAAAAACAACACGGCAGCATGGTTTCTATATACATCCCTAGGGAAAAGTTCAAGAAATAAGAAAATGCATATAACCATTGTTCGTGTGCATTATGCAAGCTTTAAAAAAAATAGATAGGGCTGAGTTTCAGAGTATCAGGAAAAGTATTTGGGCTGCATTTAAGTGAGAAGGATTAGCTTGCATGATGTTGATTTATAAATGGCAACAACCAATCCCTTATATTCTCTCCTGCAGCCATCTCTCCTGCACAGTAATTCCCAATGTTCCCTTTTGAAAGCCCTTGATACTCAGTTAGCCCCGAGGTATAATGTTTGATAATATAACTACTGCTTCTGTCACTGCGTTTTGTACAAACGCATTATATGTGGCCCAGAATGGTAAAGATTTATGTATGGGTATGGAAAATAAAAATCAGCATTGATTAAAAGCCCCAGATAGACCATCCAATCCCGCCCAGAGAACATCAGTTATTTTGCATTTTGACGTGGCGATTGATAACTCATAAATGCAAGCAGGAATGACAAATGCGGATGGAAACTGGCTTTGACAAAAACGATAACAGTATCAGTCTCGAGGGGCGATGGAGGTATAAGCAGGAGCTGTTTAAAATATTTAATCATTTTATGAAGGCTGCAAGATGTTGTTTGACCCTGAAGGAGTGTGAATGTCACATGGATCAGAAATTGCCAAGTCTTTGAAGTGAAATAAAAAAAATGGTGTTATTATAGATCCTTCTTGACATCCTATCATTTTTGTATAGGATTAAAAATATGTATACAAAGCTCTAGATAAAGGACTCCGGCAAAAGATGTCTTGGTTGAAGGGAAAAAAAAAAGTAAAGACATACTGTTGTGAATTTTTACTTCAAAATCCCAAAGCGTCTCTTTTATATTCTTCTGGAATGGCATGAATAGAACCTGCAGCCCCCTAGTAAAAAGACTCCTTTGGTTTTTAACTACAGGGTAAATTACACTTTACTTTTGTTACCTTGGGTCTGACTTTTGGTCTTCAAAAGAAAATCTTTTTTTTTTTCCCTTGTACTTAACTGAGCAATGGGTATTGTGTGTGAATATATATAAGTATATCCATATGACCCCTAGCTGTAGCACTACATTAAACATATTTATTTTATTATATACATGCACAAAGGGATGCAATGTGCAAGGTGTGGGGGTTTTTTTTATAGGAGAAAGAGGAACTGGCAACTCAACAGTGAATTGATACACTTACTTCTTATCTACATTTATGTTTTAAAAATTTCCAGGTCTTCCAGAAGACCTGGAACCTAACCAGTCAAGAAAAAGTACCAAAGCCACAAGTAAATTCTGAGTGAATATTCCCATATGAATGAGGATTAGTTTATGTTTCACTGTGGTATATCAGCAGATGAAATATTACACTGTATATTTCCTCTTTATCTGGTGTATTTCTTCCCTTCCTCCCTCTTCTGTACCCTCATCTCTCCCTTAAGTAACTGGGCTTTGCTTTATTTTATTATTTGAATTTTTAGTCAGGGCATATGGATGTTTAGAAGGACATTTATTTCAGTGGGGGAATTTCTGAAAACCGTGGTTCTTTTAGGGTCTGGTTTTGTCTTGTCCTTGAAATATGCTCTTTCTTCTCTTTCCAGTTTGGCCTGTTCCATGTATTTCTTCAGGGCAATTCATCATTTAGACTCGACATATAATTTGTTTATTCAGTAGTTATATATATGCAACCTTTCTTTTTTTCCCTCCCATTAAAAATTTTGCTTTCCTATCACAGACATTTTCATCAAACCTCTGTTTTATGCCTTTACCTAATATTCACTGCTAGAAGTGTGCAAAGATTTTACTTGCTTTGTATTATGTTCCCCTTGTCCTGCCCAAACCACTAGGAAATTACACATATTCAACTTCACAACAGACCCCTCATAGTACAGTGCGGTCGCAGCTCTTTGTGTATCCTGCACGAGCGAATCCTTTTATTTGCTTAGGATAGCACAGATGCTTTGTTCCTCGCCGTGGAAGGGATTCTGCCTATTCTCGTTTACATGTCCCATTGATTTCAGCTAAGTACATACAGTACATGGTATTGCAGCAAAGACCATTGGAAATATCTATTATTGCAGCATGCTGCACACTCTGCAGCAAATCTGCACCACAATAAACCTCTTCCTGCAGCATCCAGAGATCCTCAAATAGCAGCAGGAGAGAAATACTTGATGGTGTCCTGAGTGATACGTTACATTTGACTGTCACTTCTGGTCTGCCTGCTGGAGCTGTTATTTATTAAAGAAATTTCAGGGTCGTTTGTGTTTTTTTTTTCCCTCCCATTCTTATGAATTCCAGACCTTTTCCTCTTCCATTCACAAATGAGCTCCCCTCTGAAGTCTGAATGACAAGCTGAACTTCGTGATCTTAACATAGATCCTTACAACACACAGTTTTTTTACTATTTCCTCAGGAATATTTCATGCTGACGGACAATGGCAGAAAGGACATATGCTTTTGTTGCCACTTTACCCATGCACCTTGCCTCAGTATGTCCCAGTCACGTCCAGGACTGTTGATTTTAATTTGCATGTCTCCTGGAAACAACAGGAGAGCATTCCTTTCAGAAGGAACTGAATTTGTCCCACAACCTTTCCCTCTATTTTAAGCTAATAAAATTCCTCCCTGCCTTCTTTTTCCCCTGTCACTGCAAGAGGGTCTGTCTCTCTAATGACACAGGTGCATGTGGTACTTGCCAAGGGGAGCAAAGTATTAGGAGCAGAAAAATATCTACTGACGTTTCACCACGTGAGTGGCTTTGGGATGGCACATGGAACACTCTCTCTGGCAGCAAAATCCCCAGGCCAGGTCCTTGCTGTAGACAGGGTATTTGCAATTCGGGCCAGTACACAGCAGGGCTGTGACTGACACCTCAATGTCACCTCCAGCTTTGAGCCCATTTGCAGTTGAAGGCGCCAGCAATGGTGGGTCAGCTTCCCTCTCAGAGGAGAGAGCAAAACCCAGCTTGTCCAACCAGCAAATTTAGACAAATTCAGCTCACCTAAATTATTTGTGGCTTCTATTCCTGTTTAGATGTGTGTAGTTTTAAAATACAAGTGAAAGCCAACAAAGGAGAGATATTTTGCACACCCATAGTCTCCAACTTAGACATCTAACTGCTTTTAATTGGAACCATAAGTCATTCAACCATCAAAATAAATGCTGTCCAAAAAGTAGCAGCTGATTTTATAAGCTGGATACATTAAATGGACTTTGCACGCATTTAACCAGCTCTTCACCCACCTGGAAAGAGAAGTTTTTGTTCCTACTGTAGGAAAGCTAATTCTGCCACTGACCTTTCTACAGTCATCCCACCTTGCTGCCTGCCTTCTCCCAGAGGCTGTCATTCTCCATTTTCACACCAGAACGGGATAGCACTTTGGCTTGCCAGTTTTATTTGCCTGAAAATGCAAATATAGGTAAACCATGACACTCATGAACTTATGATGAATTTCTGGATGAATGTGTGTCCCTCAGCAATTTTTCTTTTTTTTTTTTTTAATAAAGGGGCAATTTATTAAAATTTTAAAATTTTATTTTGGTAAAACAGAGAATGAATAAAGACAGTGAATTTTTTTTTTTTTTTTTTTTTAGGACAGTGCAAGATTTCTATATCAGCAGAGAACTGAAAACCAAAAGAATTTAGGGTAGATCAAGCTGATCTGCTTTTGTAACTTTTCCATAACCTGTTAGCAACCTATAGTGGTCATTTTCCTCATAGTTCTTCTCCCCAAACCTCTAACTTCTTTTCCCCCTGGGGATTTCTTTCATGCAACTCTTTAAAACTTCTTGCTTGCTCCTTCACCTAGTCCTCCCTCAACTCATCCCATAGGATGCTTAGTATGGAAACCTTTTCACTATAAATCCAACCCACAGAAAACAAACACATTTGGGAAGACTGGAGGAATGCCTAGGTGTCTTGGTGCAGTGGTTGGGTCTTACCTTTTTTAAATTTAAAAATTAGCTTCTTGTGCCAGATAATCTGCCACCTTCTGTATTATGTGTAGATCTGCTGAGGCTGCATCATATAAACCAAACAGAGTTTGGTCAGCGTATTAAATTCACCCTTGTTTCTTTGACTATCATTTGTTTATCAGGAAAAGACTGGTCTAGACCTTAATCAAAATGAGGAAAATTAAATTCCTACTAATTAGGGAGCTCTCAGCACTTGCTAGATCTTTTCAAAGATGAAGAGGTTAATCATTTGCAGTCAGACAGTAAGAAATGAACCACTTGTCTCTTCCTTCATCCTCTATGCAGTTCCTCCATTTCAACATCCTTGTTACTAAATCTGAGACAATGTGTAATTATACAGAAGGAAATCTCTCTGGGGTATAGCTGAAGTTGTTTAAATTGTGCTGATTTACAAAGATGAAGGATTTTTATTTTTTCCCCAACTAGAAAAAAAAAAAAAATTACCTTTTTTTCATAATGGCAAACAACCTCCTGCAAAGTCAACTCCTTTTCTGAAAGTCATTGCTAGTTTTATAATTTCTGAGTCATTAGATAACAGATAGAACTCCACACTTAGTGGTTTCAAATGTTTATGGTCTGCAATTCATTCTTAATGAGCTCTCTCCATGTCTTTATTCTTCTTCACACCCTCCTGCTGGGAAATGTCTTACTCTGCCTTGGCTTTTGTTAATGATTCCACAATCATTTCAGAGCCATTTCTTCTGCCTTATGTAATTCTGACACTGCATAAGAGCCTGGCTCTGCAGCCTCACAGTTGGAAATGTAACCTTTAATGTATTAATTTCTCTTGCTCAAAACAATTTAACCTCTGTCTTGGTTTTGTGATTGCTAAGTGTTCCAATTAAATGCCTCTTTCATTTTTTGTCCTGGAGGGCTTGATCTTACCAGTATTATGTTTAACATACCCTACCTAGCAAATGATGAGCACTCCAGGGTCCCCTCAAGTGTTCTTTATCAATCCGTTATCTATCTCATGAGTGTCTGTCACATGTTCAAAACAACAACAACAGAAGAGATTAATTAAACTATTTTTAAGCACTAAATAACAAAAACCACTACAAGTGGAAACAAATAATTACATAGCAGGAGAAGGAGTAATCCAGGAGGAATAAATGCACTCCCCTCCAGCCCCCTGATCAATAGTAACCCCTGAATGTTATTTAAATGCTGAAACTTCCACATCAGGATGCAGCCAGGATCGGGAGTTGTAAGAATGTGAAAATTAATCACAGTAACAAAAAGTCTCTCTGTGCTTGTCTTTTTTTATTTCACCACCTGGCACTTAAAAAAAAATGCCCAGCAAGTTCTGAGAGGTTTGGAACCAGCATCCAGCAGGAGAACATCTTTTTGAAAAAAAAGAGAGAGTAGGAGCAGGGGAAAGTTGGAAGGATTGGAAAAATATCCTCAGATAGGTCACTACCCCTAGCACTATTGTTAGTAAATGGTATCATAGCAAGTTGGCTGTCAGCTGCTTCAGTGGGGAAATTCCATGTTTTCTGTTTCCTCCTAATTTCTCTTTGCTCTAAGTCAAACTTGTTTTGACCATCAGCTTTATTTCATCAGCTATTAAGACTTCTGTGTAAAGTAACTGAAAGTGCAATAGAATAAGACTTCAGCTGAGCTCCTGTCTGTTTGTTCCCAACTATTATCCAAGCACTGCCTATGTGCATTTGGACTCAAAATGCTGTGCAAGTGACCCAAGAGCAGAGGTGATGGGAGCAGCCGGCTGGCTTGTGTCACAAGTGCTGGGGGCCACGCTCAGGCTGCCTACTACTGGTGGGTAACTGGTGCCATCGCAGCTGCTGTGCCCAAATTCAAGGCAGCAGCAAGCACCTGAGGTGACCTGCTACTCCCCAGGCCCCTCCGTGGGCAGGCACATGAAGGAACAGCAAGACTTCAGCCGGGCATCTGAGGCAGACGGGAAATGGCTCACGGTCCCCAGCGCTGTTTGCTGATGCTTGCAGCTTTAATTCCAAGTACTTCCCAGATAAATGGAATTGTTATTGTTGTGCATGCTTCACAGGCATTACCTGAAAGCAGGAAAGTATACAAGTCCTAAGGAGTTATTTCAAGGCTAATGCCACTCGCTCAGTCGTGATTTCTTTTCCAGCCATCCATCCCCAGGGGCAGTTCAACGGCAGTCGAGGGAGAGCCGCAACACAAGTGCAGCCTGTCCTCCTTGCTCTTCCATAAGCACTTTCTGAGCTGTAAACACAGGAGAAATAGCTTTGGCACATTTCTTGACATTAGAGCCAAAAGTGTCCCCCTCTCTCAGTACCCACCCTCTCACACAAGCAGCAGGTCTTGGCTGAGACTGGTTATTGGTTTCTAATCCGACCTCTCACTTGCAAACTTAAATAGCTTTAAGTCTGCACTTTTCACAGGTTGCAGGATAGGGCATTGGTCTGTGAGCCCAATAGACCTTAAGGAGGAGCATGGAAATGTCAGACAAGGCCTTGCACTTAACTGAACATGCACACTTCATCCCTGGCTCCCTCCTGCAAGGTTCTAGCTGTTCTCACAGTGTTGCCTTCCCTGCTAGGGAAGCTGATAGCTTTTTGTGGCAAGCACATTTCCCTTAGCTTTTTGTTTTCAGCTTTCTGCTCTTTTAGAGGGACCTGTCAAGTGCAAGCTTCTGACTAAAAGATCAAATCTCATTCTGCAAAACACTGCAGCTTCCAAAATCTTTAAAGGAGTGCCTCAAGTATTTACCACTGTCATGAGGCTGAGCACCACTTGTCCTGAATTCCCTTAGATTTTGGGGTGCTTCCATCAAGATGATACTGCAATAAATTTTTCCACAATGCTTCTAAATTTCTTGGAGTGCTTGTCAGGTGAGTGTCCGATTGCCCATGGCTCTATCATTGTGTGGTAGCTGTGCTCTTAGACACAGACACGCAATGGCATCATTTATTGTCTCGGACAAAAGTAGCTTGTGCAGTTAGAGATTTCCTAAATATTCACATGATAACTGGGAGATATGAGAAGGGACCTGTGGGAGACCCAGCCAACAGCAAACCTGGCAGCTGACGGACCAGAAGGATGCCTGGGGTGTCTCAGATGGTCCTAGATACCTTGGTTTGGGCAAATGAGCTGTGCCTAAAGTATCTGAAGCTCTTTAAATGAATGATGAAACTTTCCATGTGCAGGGCAGACATTATCTGTAGTGCCACAATCTGGCAGGGACAAAGGAAGGCACCGCTGCGAGCTGACAGCATGGCACTGCTCCCTAGCAGTCAATATTTACAAGAGATTGCAGATGGGTGTGCAAATCTTCCTCATCCCCAGACTAATCAAGAGTCAAAGGAAGCAGGTCAATGTTTGCAATGTTCAGCTCTCCTCTATTGCTTTTTGTCCACATTTCCACATAGTGAGGAGACCTTTTCAGCAGTAATGAGATCTCAGCATCCTTTTCAATTACATTGTGGCCATGAAAAGCTCTTGAATAAATGCATTTTTATTTTCAGACTTGCAATTTTTACCTGTATTTATCACAACAGCTCCTGCAATCACAGCTATGAGGTTTGGTTTTAGCAATTATCTGCTACAACAGCATCTCACTTACTTGCTTCTTGTTTAAAAAGCAAAACCCTGTCTGCTCACAGACCATAGCACTTCAGGAAGAGATTGGTAATTTGTAGACTGACATTTTACATTCATGGATGATACACATTGGCAAGATCAACCTATGGTGTGTAATCTTTGGTAAAACTGAAATTACAAATGTTACCCCCCTTCAAAAAGAACAAGTGGTTCACTGACAAAAGCATATTTAAGTGTGTATTGGAAATCTCCTGTGAAGAAATGTGATGTCTAGGGAGACTTTTGAGACAGGATTCTTCAGATGACATGCCATTCACTGCTTCACAGTGGAGCTTCTTGCTAAGTCCTGTATCCCCACATGCTTTGGCACAGAAAGACCCCGCTCCTATCTGAAATCTCTGAGGAGAAAAAAAAAAAAAAAGGAAAAAAAAATCACACAGCTGATTCGGGTAAAAGTCACACATTAAGAGTTACACTGAAACAACTATTTGCCAATGGTTTGGAAATCAATGCTTGTTTAAAATATATTGAAAATAATAATTTAAACTCTTCATTGCTGTCATGTAAACCATTACCCTTTTTCTGCGCCTGTAACGTTGTATACTATGAGAAGTAAATTAAGTGAAAACTCGAGGCATCCTCTAACTTTGAATAGGTTTTGTGATTCTGTGAGAATATACCAGCTATATTTCATTTCTCTTGAGGATTCTACTCTTGGGAAAATGGTTAAAAATTTTCCAACATAATTGGGCTTTCACTGGAAAATCAGAAGTTCATTTAAATAATTTATTTCACATAAAGTGTCTTTTTATGTAGAAATTTTCAACTTTACATTGTAAAGACAAGAACTTCAAACCCAAGAACTTCAATTTCCAACACAAACTAAAATAATTTAGTTTAACAATAGAACATCTTTGAAAAAAGCCTGTCCATTTTCAATTTTAAATGAAAGAAAAACAAATTGTATATGGGCAAAATTCTATTTTCAAATAGTTCTAGAGCTGACCTCTCCATTGAAGTTAATGGACCAGATCACAAGGTATTTATTCAGTATTCTCCTGGGAATTTCTCCAGTTTCACACATACAAATGCCAAATATCCAAATATTGAGTGCATGAACCTCTGAACATTACTTTCTGGAAACAGTAGTTGCTCAGCATTTATCAGTCTGTGTAACCAACTTCTTCACCCATGGCTGACTATCATCAGATGATGAATGCTCATGCAGTTTTTCTCAAGCTGTGGGATGGAATAATACTGCAAGGCACATTTTTTTTCCATAAAATAGTCTTCTCGCAGAACTATGCTAAAGCTGAGCTACTCATTCTATATACAAGAGAACTGAAGGCAATATTTCTGCTTCTGCTGATCCAGCAAGAAAGGCAAGCAAAATGGCTCTCCTGGGTTAGAATCTGTCCAAAAGCAGCAGGGAATGTAAGGATAGGTCTCCTGTGCGTTGAGAGAGGAAGTTTCTGCTGGAGCTTGTACGCTGCAGCCAAAGTTAATTAAGAGTCCAAAATCAACTTAGAAAATTAATAGCATGATTTTTTTAAAAATTAGCTCTGCAGAAAAAAAATCTCTGTACAAACAAATATAGACAAATGCAAGACAAGACTATTATAACTTCAATAAAATTGTCACTGCCCAGCAGTTACCAAGATCATCTTAGGTACCTTTCAAAATGGATCCACGTGCTCAGATAGCACTGACAACAGGGAGCTGCAGCACAGAAACCCATAGATGTGCATGCCAATGCAACATAAAAGAAAATTCTGTGGAAATTCAGACACTTTTCTCTGCTAGCTGTATGTTCTGATTGTCTTTCCAAATGCAAAAAAATGAAAACAACTGCCCAGCTGCTGAAGAGCCTTGGCAGAAGAGTGCTCTGTACAAGAGATGAGAACTTTGTGATTGTTACCTATGGATTAATTACTGTCAAGAAGCATCATAAAGCCAACCTATTCTCATGCAGTAATAGTCTTTGTGAGTGGAACCATGGACCTCAGTCATTTGCCACTCTGCTGTTCACTCCAGACTACAGTCAGAGTCTCCAGCAAGGGATGGTGGGTGCCTGCTGGGAGGCACATGGGCTTGGAAGCCCCCCAAGCACATCACTATCCCCACTTCTTCCCAATTTCCCTCCAACAACTTTCCAAAAGAGTAACCAGCTCAGTTGCCCTAATAGGAAAAAAAAAATTAAAAAAAAAAATGAAAAAGCCTGAACATTATAGCCTGTCTGCTTCACTCAAAAAATGAAAGATCAAACTCTAGGGTCTCATCTGTAGCTCTTTTTTAACCAGCTGACCCTACCATCTTTCTCACTGTGTGGCCACGTGATAAGGTTTGTCTGGTACAGTGCTGTGTTCAAGGCTTTGTGCTCCTCTGGACAATATTTGTGTAATAATAATGATATTTTCTTGCAGGAAGCTTCTTGTACAACATATACCATTGGGTTCAACATTTCCCCTCCTCCCAGCATTCAACGGGGAGTATTTAAGATAATATCAGGAAGTTGCTAAAGAAAGTTTGAAATAAGTAGATGTTGTAATCTGGCAACCAATTTCAGTATTTTTGTGCAGTGATATATTTAATAATTTATAAATCAGTGGCATGAACAAAGCAAGAACCAAAACAGAACTACCCATTTCAAAAGTGTAAAGACAGTTAACCTTTAAACAGATGGATAATTCCAGACAGCACTTTAAAATTAATAGAGCCTAAACTGTAGGTCTCAAAGCTGCAGAATACATCTTGGGAGACCATGTTTTTGAGATCATCATAAATCAATTTTTTTCTTATCAGTCCCTTATGCATAAATCGACTACAAGGCCTGCTAGGTTATGAATATGTATGTCATGACATGACAACTGATCCATTGCTCTAGTATCAAAAGTCCTGTGATCTTATTGCTTATACTGAACCCTCAGCTTCTTCACATCGTGCAGAAGCAGTCACAACAACAATATGAAGGCTGGACTGGGAAAAGGTAAGGAGAAGAGATTTTCTGCAGGGGAAATTTTAGTGAATGAAATCACAGAATCTCTTAAGGAATCCCGTTTCCATCTTCGCATTATTTGCAATTCTTTTCCTCATTAAATCACGTCTTTTCAGAGACATTTTTCTTTCCCCCGCTAAAATCTTCCAGCTTTGGCAAAAAACAAGGCAAACTGTGAACTACCAGGAACCTGATGGCTTTTTCTCTTTATGAACATACATGCTCTGTCCAAACAAAAGAACAAACCTGACCACACTTCAGGATGATGTAAACACACACCCTACAAAAATACACTTATCAGGAACAAAAAATTACTAGAAAACATATTATTTTGCATTGCCTTAAAAAGCACTATTGAAAACATATTTCATAAAAGGATACATTTATAAGTACAGGATACAATCAAAAACCAAGTGAGAATGAGGGTTGGAATGGAAGTGAAGCTCAAAGAGTGATGTTACATAGCTGCCAGGCTCAGATATGCCAGTCCCTGGGAGACACTTTCATTAGCAATAGGGAAGATGCTGGCTGTGGAATAAACATGAAACTTGATCTGATGATCTCTTGCCTTGATACCACATAGACCGCTGCTAATTATGAAGCTGCCTGACAAGCAAATAGTGCTCCATATTTATAGCAACAGACAAAATCAGCCAATTTGTCATTTTAATGCCTGATATAACTTTGAATTTTCCATAAAAGCGCCAAGGAAATTGGGACCAGAGTTTACAGTTAAAAAAATAGAGGGGAACATATTTATCTCGATTCCCAAAGGTCTTTGTATTTTTCACTCATCCCACAATACTTCTTCACTCTGGTCTCTGCAGAAATTACTTTTTACTCCTTCAGTCTCAGAGATATGGAGGTTCTCACCCACAGTAACAGCAAGGCAGGGCAACACAGTGAAGCCAGCCTGCTGTAAAACCAGTGTAAAGAAACAATGAACTGGTATCTTCTAGAAGTATCATTTGCTCCCATCCTGGGCAGGCAATGGGACTTTATGTGAATAAAGGCACATGAAAGGACATGGAACCAGGAGATGAGTCTTCACTTGAATATTAAACAAATGAGTATAAGCCAGCAACAAATGGGGGGGGTTTTCAGTCCTCCTTGCTTTCACAGAAACACAGGCAGCATGCACAGAAGCAGCACAATACCAGAGGTAACTTGCTCATTTTACACACAAAAAACTTATTTGAACAGACACATGCTGAATAGAATATACAACATAAAGCTTCTAAGCTATACGTGACCCACTTTTGCATATATCTACTGCCTCTGAGTACTCAATATCACATTAACACAAATGCCATTAAGTTTTGGCCCTGTATCATCTTTATTTTTTATAGATACATAATTATTGAGAAGAGGCTGTTAACTTTTTATAGACTTTAAATATAGTCTGTCAGTTCTCTCTGTCTCACTTTGTTTAAGGATTCACCCAGCAGAACAATTGTATTGCTGCCACATTGCTCTACTTTACAAAAAATGCTTCTGCTTCATGGAGTGAGAAGAGATCCACTATACCCTCTCAGGTGCACAGGCACCAGGTACACACAGCAATTGATACTGACTCATCACAGACATGGGCACAGCCAACCCTTTAATTTGAGAAATCTTGGCGCCTACTTTTAATGTATGTTATAACCTCAGTAGTTCTGCAATATCATAAAAATAATAAAGAGCAATGTCCCATGTCTAGAAACAGAAATTATTTCCATCGGAATTTATGCATTCTGTGGAATTAATTCCTATTTTTTAGGTTTTTTTTTTTTTTTAACCAGGAAACAGTCACTCAGTTCCAGCAGAAGATATTTTGAAAGCTTTTTTTCCTGTTTTGAAAAAAATTGAATTTGCTGTTCCCTCTGATGATGGGATGGAGCAGAACTTTGCAGAGTGTTTAAGCACATTTTAATCCTGTTGTTTTATCTGGAGTGCCCAGAGGAGACACTCAGCATAATATTTCACTTGTCCAAAAGATGAAACAAGGTCCCAACTACCAACTATTTGATTTTTTTTTCTTTTTCCCACAAAATAGGGAAACACTACATTAGTATATATTGTGCACAGACAAGCTTACCTGAGATTTCCCTCTTGATATGGCCAGAAAATTCTTCTTGGGAGAAAATGAACATGTTGGATGCTTAAAAAATAACTAAGTATTTTAGATACTACTTCAAAAAAATTTGTTTTACTTGCCACCACCTCCCTGAAACTATTATTTTTCCTGCTGAGTTTAGTAGCTGAAATACCTCAGTGTTTTCACTGAGCATTACCATGTTTACAATAAAAAGAAAGCCCTACGGGAGTCTCATTTTATTTCATTGCACTGTTTATAAATTAACAAGAAATGGAGACTGTTCTGAATGGCAGAGAGAAAGAGAAGATACATACACACTGGGAATTCTGTAATGGCAAAAACAAACAGATCTCTGATGATAAACAAATCCCTGACCAGAGATGGCTGGCTCGGCCAAGGCCTCTGTATCAAAGACATAACGAGGGGTCACGGTGTGGTGTGGGCTACTGCAGACAATGACAGAGGTTAAATCTTGCTGATGAAATCCCAATTCATTGATTGCACTTTCCGTTGCTATCTGTGGAGGTGACTGGAAGCAGTAGTGAGCTGTGACGTGGAAGAAGTGAGTTCTCACTGGTTTTGTAGTGCTGTGTTGTAACTTCTGAATCAGTGCTGTGATGGTGATACAGCAGAGCTGACCCCAGCGATCAGAAATGCCTCTGCTCCTCGTGAAAGGCCACGGAGGGCAAAGAGCCACAGGGCGTGAGAACTTGTCCAGATTTTCTAACACTTGAACACCTGCTTAGGAGCTCCATTGGGCAGGACCATCAGCACCAAAGCATTTCATTAACCTGTGCTTCCCACCCAACCATCCTCTAAATACGTCTCTTTTCAAGGCAATGTTTAAGGAGGCTGCTGGCTATGCACTGTGTCCCCAAGTACCAAAGGCTTTAATATTTTGTTACCTAAGGCTTTGATAAAGTTGTCCAGTGCCCTCAGTTTGTGAGGGTTTTGTGATTGGAAAAACTCCCTCAAAATTTTTTGGTATTTCCATTTATCCTGAAACAAAAGTTAACTCCCTTCTTAAGCATATGAGCAACAGCTACAACTCCATCTCCTCCTTATCAAAAGAGATAAAATAGATAAACAGGCTCTTCACTTAAGCATGTGTTGAAGTAGTCTTCTGAACTGGGGTATGAATAGTGAAAAACTGTAATTGTATGAGACCTAGCTGCAAGTCTTCCCACAGTGACAAGGTTTGGACTATTACTTTCATTAATAGACAAGAATTTCAATTGACTTTAATCCTCCAGCATGTTGAAGAATTAGAAGTTTAATGTAAATGTTTGGTGTGAAACAGAATTGAGGAATTTGTGGTGAATTATTTATTCAGCTAATTTAGCCTCTTTTTCTGTTAATGAATTCTTTGCTTTTTTTATAAGTGCATTTGTTATTCCAGCTTGTTTGACAAAAGATTTGTGTGAATCTGTTTCAGCTGGTGGTTTATGAACAAGCTACTGACAAGGACTCTCTTTCCCTCATAGCTGCTTGAGGTTACAGCTGATGAACTGGGCACCCGAGGCTCCTGGTGTTACTGCTGTTCCCAGACTGGTGATTAATGCTTTTCAAGTAGACGTGTGAGAACTTGTGCACAGAGGAATGGGGCAGCATGGTAGGATGAAGATTTAGGGAGAGATATTAAGCTGCCCTTGCTTTGCTTTGCTTTGTGGCCAGTCAATGCTTAGTCCCATCTTACTTTCAAAACTGGTCAGGGTAGGCTACACCTTCATAAGTAAAACAATTTTTCAAGCATGCTACCTCGGCCACAATGTTGCTACATTCCAACAAATTACACGATATGAGCAGAGACACCCAGCTGCTCAAAAGCTACAAATATAAAGTAATTTAGAAGCCTTTGACAGAGGCAGAGAAGCAAGAATTTCTGATAAAGACACAGCTGCAAACAGCTTCAAGCCTTGCAATAACACAAGGAACGTGTATCAATTTCTGTCGCTGCAAACATCGACTGCTGAAACTTAATACCAACCTCGCCTTTGTGATGATGAAGAGATGACATTTCCATTTTATTGATCTCTCAGACATGCAGTGCAGACGGTGTCAAAGGGAGCTGGGTACAGGGGACCGCAGCCCATGTCCACATACAACAGGTGTGTTCTGGGCCCACTGTGAGGTTTGGTCCCCAGAAGGCTGGAACAAGGAAAAATCTCCTGGAGGGCTACATATGCAGCTAAAGAAGAGAAACAAGATTGCAGTGGAAAACCAGACTTAACTATGAGATCATTTGTGGCTCTCGCCACGAGGAAGACCTTTATATTCAATTAGAATTATAGAATGCTTTGGGTTGGAAGCAACCTTGAGTTGGAAGGTCACCAAGTCCAAATTGCCTATCATGGGCAAGGACCTCTTCAACTAGATCAGGTTTCTCAGAGTCCTATCCACCCTGGCCTTGAATGTTCCCAGGGATTTGGCATCCATCACTTCTCTGGGCAATCTGTTCCAGTCCCTCACCACTCTCATACTCAAGAATTTCTTCCTAATATCTAATCTAAACCTACCCTCTTCCAGCTTAAACCCAATCCCTCTTCTCCTATCACTACTGCCTTTGGAAAAAGTCCCTTCCATTCTTCTTGTACCCCTTTAGGTACTGAAAGACTCTCCTCAGAGTCTTCTCCAGGCTGAACAATCCACTCTCGCAGTGTGTCCTCATAGCAGACATATCTACACATTTGTATTTAGCATTTATGGCACAGTATGGCGCAGTAACATACCTTAGGAAAAGTTGCATCAGCTGAGCTCCTTTGGCCTTTAGGAAATGACAAAGCATGAAAATATTGTTTTAAGAGATACTAAATGCAGATGATCTTAAATGCGGGGTGGAGTAAAATTATCATCAGATAGAACAACACTTGCTCTTCAAAGGACACATTCAGAGGCCTCAGTTATTCAGATATTCTGATTTTTAGCAATAGGAAGTGCTGGGCTTTTCTTGGTGGTTAATTGCAAGGTCCAGCAAGACATAGTTTACAGCACTTTTAAAATTGCATCAAAGTATTTGTCACATATATGGTATCAAAGTTGCTGGCACTGTTATTTTTTATTTTCTTCCTACAAGTTGATGATGTGTGAATAAAAGTGCTTCAATGCTTTTAACACTGTCCAAGTCATGAAACAGAGCACAAAAATATTTTCAGCACATAAACTGAGGAAGGACCAGGAGCTGTTCATAAACATGTGCCTTTAATTTTGTTTCTGTCATACACTCCCCTTACACTTTACAAGGTGATTTTATTCACAGAGTTAAATTGTTCAAAGGCACGCAACAAGATATCCAGGGGGAGGGAGGTTTATATGCATTTCTCATGTATGGTTCCTGCTTCAGGAGGGAGCTGCATTCCTCCTGTTGGAGTCTTCACTGAGCTCCTGTCAAGCCAAAGTCCCAAAAGCAAGGAAGAGAAAGAGAGTAAGGACTGAAGCATATGCCATAGGTAAAAGTTAAGCACAGAAGTACTTCTCACTGGAAAATTTTGACTCTATCCAAAACAGAAAAATTTTGATTTCCTTCATAAAAAGAAAATGCTGTGAATTCTCATTTTATAGTGAAGAAAACATTTAAGTAAAATGAAATGTTTCACTTGGCCACAAATTAAATTTTTCAGATTTTTTTTTCTATTTTCCTAAGAAGAGTAAAAGTTTCTTCAGACCAAGAAGACTTTTTCCCTCCAATATTGCTATGCAGCCAGCCAACTGAAAAGTTAGTTATGTGCATAGCTTTAGATAAAAGCAACTTTTGGCTTTGCTGTGCTACAGAATGAAAAATGAGAGAGATTTCATTTTTCCTGCATGCAGGCAGAAAACAGCAATATGATTTTCCACTCCTTTAGCTGGGCCTTCTGACTCGGCAGAGAAATACTCTCACATAAGCTGTGGCAGAAACATCACCCCACAAGACAGAGAAGTGACTTGTTTTCAGAGAGACCCATCAGACCAGCAGATCATCTACTAGAAGGAAAAGGAGGCAAAGGACCAGGGGAGACAGTGACAGAAGTAGGCAAATGGAGACCAAATGGATGGAGTGTCCATAAGAAGAACAGCAGCAGGGGATGTGAGCCCAGCAACAGCAAAGGCAATTGTCTGGGATGGCGAGTGTGTGACAAATCCCAGCATGAGCCCATTTACTGGTTCCAGTGCTGTACCGTCACACTCAACTTGCTGATGCCTCCCCCAGCTGGAGGGAGAGCTATCAGGCAAGCCAGGGGCTCTGGTCCTGCAAAGATATGAATCTACCTAGAGTCCTTATTAGCACCACTTACCTGGACACACTGTAGCAATAGAAGAGAGGCTGTGATATCAAAGGGGCTACTGGCAGACCCATTCCCGTAGAAAACCTGATCCTCTCTGCAAGATCTGGTATGCCAGAGTCCTGCTCACCTTCTAAGTAGATGTATAGGTTGCATCTACTGATGTATTTTTCTATCATGCAACTTGTCTTTTGCTGGAAGGTGATTTGGATTCCTGAAATCCACCCAGGGTATGCAAGCTGCTAATGAGCAAATGAGGCATTAGGAATAAGGCTTCTGCAAGTCTGTGGAGACACTCATCTGTCCAAGACACTGGATTCCATACTGCTATCCAGTGGCTGACCTAGCACTGTGCAATGATGGAGTGGCATCCTTTTCGGTGGACATGGATTCTTGCCTGGGCAGAAGCAAATTGTGGACATTTAGGAGACAAATGCCACCTCCTGCCAGCTGCTATGTGTGGCTTCTATAATTTCAGGTATATTGGCAGCAAAAAATAATTGCAAGGTGCTATCTGTTAACTTGTCAACATCACATTTCCTAGCCATAGATGTGAACTGAATGAACTTAGCCCTGGGCTGGCACAGCCTCACTTGTGTGTGTGGTGTGACATAGACAGTTGCCATAACTTCTTCAGGGTGTCCAGAGTTGTTTCCAGTCCACACACCTCTGCATCAGGCAAGAATTGCACCATGCTTTGTGTCATTTATCCTGATTCAGACGCTCCAGTGCACAGCCAGGAAACCTGCTGGGTGCACAGCCATAGCTGTGGCTGAGGACAGCCCTTTCCATGAAGTCTCCAGCACACACTTCCTCACTACAGCAAGCTGCCCCCACCTCCTCTGATCACAAGCCATGGTGAAAATACCCTCCTTTTCCTGCTCCTCCTCTGTACACCCTGCTTCCACGCAGCCAGGAGTGGCAGCCAGGAGTGGCTCATCCCACTGTGCTTTGTGTAGGCAAGAGCAAAGAGGAGACATGGCAGGCATGCCATCAGGTGGGCATACTAACAGCAGGGAGCTTTCCTGTACCCAGACCCAGAGAGGTCCCACGCCTCACAATAAAACACCCCCATGGACACTCCTGCTCTTGTCACCTTGGGTTGCACCCACTATAAACCCAAGTGAATGTAGTGGATTGAGTGGGAACCAAGCAGTTCAGCATCCCGGCCTGGGATAATTCTGCAGGAAATATATTTTCTTTTGAAGGTCCCAATGGAAGCCATAAGCCCCTGCCCTACCTCAGAGTATCTTCCCAGTGGCTGCAAGTGTTTTCCTCAATTCTCAAAGCTATCTCAGTTTTTCTTAACAGCACCCTAGAAGCATGAAAAGAAGGACCTCCTTGTCTTGAAACCTGAGAGGAGAAGACAAGACTCTTTCAGGCTGTATTATGCTTCCTCAGGAATCCAAATCCCTGAAGAGGTGATTTTTAAGCCAGTCAAAACTTAATTTCTGAATTATGTTGTGTAAGGTACTCGAAACATAAAAATGTCTCTCTAATGTGCCACTACAATGAGTATGTAGAGTACAATATTTGCAATAATTTATCAGGAGGCCAGTTGAGCTGATAAAGCCTGAGACAACTTATGAAAATACCTAAAAAGGAAAATTTATATTTTTTTCCAGTCATGGATATAATAAGCATATTTTCCTAGGCACGGTCTGCAATTCCTACCTCCCTATAAAATGAATGCATTTCCCCAGTTAAATGTATAGCACTAGCTTAAGTGAATGGGGTGTGTGTTTGCTTTGTTTTTCTTATTAAATATAGATTTGTGGTCAATCAGGAGTTGTAAAAATATTACTGAGGTGGTTACAGCCAATAATATTTTCCTTTGATAATTTTATGGCCCTGTGGTCAAAACATGAGTGTCTGGAGTGTGAAAGGAAGCAGAATCTGATTCTGCATGCCATTACCAACTTGCTGGTAATTAAAAAACTGAAAAGTCAACAAAAAAGTGCAATGTATTCTCACTGTAGCTGTTGCTGCAGTAGTCCCTGCCAGCCGCAGAGATTTGCAGGCTAAATCTCACCACTGGCACTGTTTTCCCTTCTCTTTCCCCCTTGTCCTCCCTTTATCCTTGCAATACTCAGATTTTTTCCTGACCCAGAAGAAGCCACCACCAGAGATAAATATTGTTTTACAAATATCATTTTATCTATCATCTGCATCTGGCTGAGATGAAGAAATGCTATTTCACAACAAAGAGTTTCTTGGTTAATGAGAGATTTCCCTCCCACCCCTTGGAGCACTGCCTGCCTCCTTCCACCCCTCTGCTTTGTACCAAACTGCTTCCCGTGTCCCCACCATGCTATGGCGCTGCTGGAGCTGGCAGCCACCCGCTGCCCCATGCTGGGGTGTTCCTGCCAGGACCACCCGCTCCCCACTTCCCTGAAAATGCCCAAGCCCCATGGGGATAACCCTGGCCTTGGCTGACCTGTGACCAAACTGCCCACACCAGGCTGGCAGCATGGACATGGGGCGTGTGGAAAGGGGCTCTGCACTGGTAATGGACGAGCAGGAAGCACATCCCCAAGGGAAATCCCACACGGGCTGCTCTTCTCCAGAGATGTCAGCAGAGAACAGGAAAAGGTCTGCAGGTGGGCTTTTGAGCTACAGAGAAGACAGAATAAAACGGGCACTACCCTTTAGGATATAGCAAAGCTGGTTATCTGAGACTGACAGTTCCCCTTTGTCCCCTGACTACAAAATCTCATACGCTGGAGCAGACTAGATGTGACAAAATGCTGAGAGCTGGAGAAACACGGTGATAGCCCAGCACCTTTTCCTTTCATTGGCTCTGTGGCCACCATGTGTAGAATCTGCAGGTTCATGCACCAGGTTGTTAAAAATGGTTCATTTGTCTGAAATATAGAACTCTGAAACTTCCAGAAAGAAAAATACACCTCAAAAATGACAGGTTTTTCTTCCTGTAATGACTTGAAGATGTTGCAGCATTGGCCCTAAGAAGGAATCCTCTCTCATGAAGCACTGAGTGGCCAGATTTCACCAGTGTTCATTTTTTAATCATTTTTTGCTTCCTTACCAAGCAAAAGCAACCAGTGTAGCAAAAGTGCTGCCATCTCAACCAAGCCATCCCACTGCCCTCCTCCTGACACTGCCTCACACACATTACAGAGAGATGGACTCTCACGCTAGTAACTGCCTGAATGACATACATATCACCCCAACCCCACAAAAGGATCTTTTCTGCTACTCTAAGACTAGCCACTCCCAGATGGTGAGCTCACAGAGGTGGGCTCTTCCCCCAGCCCCACTGGGCTCCCTACAGGCAACCCCAGGGCACTGGGGCATTTTTGCCTCCCCCTCACTTTCTGAGGAGGGCAGACAAAATCCTCTTCACTCCTGTTCAACAGAAGATGGGGTATGAACAACCATTCATGAGACAATTTGTCTCTGCCATTATTAAGGACTGCATATACTTAATAGATTACATATAATACATACCAATATGTGCATGAATACGTGGTATTAAAAAGAAACAAAAGATTTTAGTCATGCTTGAGCATCTTTATGCAGTGTCTGAACATAACATTTTGAAATATAAAGGTACAAAGCTTTTCTTTTTTTTTCTTTTCCCTGGGGGAGAGCATGAGGCAATAATTATACTCCCCATCTTATCTTTTTTTTTTCCCAGAAAGAATGTCTTAAAAAAAAAGGAGAAAAAAAGTGCCAGCATCGTTTCCTCCCACACACTTTTTCTGTTTTTACCTCTTCAGAATTTTGGTGGAAATAAAATAGGATCCAATTATAAAATTGAGAGAAGAAATGGATTTGTCAATTGAAAAAATGTTAACACTTGCAGAAAATTATATAGGCATTTTCTATTTCACATTTTTTTTATGAAAAATCAGGACATTTTGAAAAAGTTGAAATGTTATTCTGAAGTATTTCAGTTTTGTCAGCTCACTATTTTTCAACAAACACATTTTCAGTCAAAAATTGTCAATCTCCTTTTCTTCTCAGATCCTTTTGCGACTACCTCTCAGCTTCTCCTTATACCATCATCTGGCAGCTTCTGGGCCCACAGTAAAGATCATTTACCTGCTACCAATTTTCAGCTAATTGGGTCTTTTTCCTCGTACACCCTACAGCAAAGGCAAGAGAGGGAGCAAAAGCCTCTTACTCCACCCAGCATCTCCCCCGGTCACCTTTCTGGACCCTGCTTTTGCAAAGGCATTTGTGGATAGGCAGAGGTGACCTAAGACAAGTGACAGATTGCTCTCTTCAGCAATTATGGAAACATCTCTTTTGGTGAGGATTTTTTTGGTGGCAATTTTTTTTTTCCAAAGCAC
This sequence comes from Anomalospiza imberbis, assembly GCF_031753505.1. NCBI lineage: Eukaryota > Metazoa > Chordata > Aves > Passeriformes > Viduidae > Anomalospiza > Anomalospiza imberbis. The sequence continues at coordinate 58,891,949 of NC_089681.1, read as the reverse complement.
AAATATGGATTTATCTGGACAGGAATATGTTCCACAAATTAAATGATGTCTCATTGTGAGGGTAAGAGGGGGAGCGTGCACTAGATTAGTTAATAGGTCTCCCATCTGTACTGTCTATGATATGATGATAAGCATACCTAGAAATGCAGGAAACGATTCACAAAAGCAATCAGATAATGAGGAATATTATTCTCAGAAGGTCCTTCCTGTGTTTGAACAGGGGGAACAAATTAAAAGCTCAGGTTGTGTGGTAGCTTGGAAATAGTGCACATGGTAACTAAGACTCTTATCAGAGGCAGCACTGAAATAACATTTTCTGCTAAAGAGCTCGAAGAAATATGTTACAAAATTATTAATAATGCATTAAAATTTGCAAAAGCATGAAGGCAGCAATAGTTGAGCTGTGTACTCCCAGCCTTTGAGTGGAAAGGCAGAAGTGCTTATAAGGCATAGACAAGGAGGTGGCTTCCAGTTAAAATTGCTCACAGCATTAAAAATGGGGGTGATAATAGAGTTTTGCTATTGCTTCTGGTAGCACTCTATTGGAGAAATACAATACAGCTCAAGAGAACAGAGCATACCCTTCTCGAGAAACAGAGATCCAGCTCAGTCCTGACTGCGCTAGAGCAGCAGCAGCGATCAGCCCCTGCGACCTGCTGCACAGCAGTGGCCACCTTTGGAAATCTGCAGGGGGCAGGAGTGGTAACACCCCTTAGAGCAGCCTTTCAGACAGGGTCCTGTCTGAAAAAAACATCCCATCAGCCAGGCTGCAGTGTTGGCTTTGTAAACTCCAGGGAGGAATGCAGTGATGTGATGCAGGCTGGCAATACGCACCGGGAATGCCCAAAAAGGAAACATTAAGCAGCTGCTCATAGTGTGCTCCATGGAGGACAGAGACTGGCCACACCGGGGTGCAAACCAATCCCCAAAGCAGTGATATCCCAAGGCTAAGGTTTGTTAGTGACCTCTCTTTCTTTAGAAAGCACCACTGTTGCTTGGCCAGACATTGAGGCTCCTCTTCAGAGTGATTGGGTCATAATTTTTGTGCCCATTTCTGTCCAAGCCAAGCACCTTCTTCCCCTGGCGTAATTTCAGTGAATTATTTATGCTCAACATACATGTATGTTCCAGGTCTATGAGAGACAACCTTACAGTTAGCAAGACAGAGCTGTATGCATCTAACACTTTATTATAACATGTGTTAGATGTATTATTATTATTATTATTACTATTATTATTACTATTATTATACTTAGGCTTATGATTGATTTTGTGGCGACTGGGAAAACCGACAGTTTTTAAAAACCTACACCTTTAAAAAGCTAATCTTCATGCTTTATTAATAAATATGTAAGTACCCCACTGGTATCTTCATTGAGTATCATTCCCTCTCATTCTTGGTTCACTCTGACATGACTTGAAAAGTATGTGCTCTTTGCCAAAGATTTCTTTTCCAATGTCATTATTCCAACCATGAGATAATATTGAGCAGTGGAAAAAGGACAAGTGACCTGCCAGAAGACTGAATAACCAAAAAGTTCCTTTAAATTAGACAAAAGCCTTTTGCTTTCACTTAAAAAAAAAAAAAACCCACACTGCTTCCCAGGTATGATCCAGATCTGTTATATACAACAAAGTTGTTCAGTATAAATCTTTATTTCATATTTCAGAGGGAATGCGATAGAAAACCCATTCTAACAATAAATGCTAGTCACCTGAGGTCTATAGCTTGTTTTGCAGCTCAGAAAAAAAAGCCTCTGTTCACCGTTGGCCAACCGAGTTACATTTTCTGCTATTATTAATGCATTGCAAGGGATTTTTTCATATCAATTTGAAATTATACATCTGGGAAATCCCAGTACAACGGCAGTCAATGCTTTGTTTCTCTGTGTGGCCCTTTGCAATTACTAGAATGTGCAAATATAATTTAGCGCAGGTAAAATTCAATCAGTCACCCCAAGCACAAAGAAATCTCCATCTCCCAGAAAAAAACCCAGAGAGTGTTTCCCTGCAAATGGCACAAGGGAGCTGTAAGAGTTTCTAAAACAAATTTATTAGAATATTTAAATTCAAGTTGTAATGGGAAATTTAGCTCGATAGGTGAGGTGGTGGCAGGCTGAAACCCAAGCGAGGCAGGCAGGCAGCTTTCAGGGCTGTGGGCTTGCTCAAGTTACAGCCCCAGTTCTGCCTTCAGGAGGTGATTGCAACACCAGGCAGGCAGGCTGCCCACCCAAAAAGCAAACCCCAGGGGTGCAAAGGAGGGTTGGGGGTACTGAGGAATGAAAGGGATGACGAGGAGCGAGGGCAGAGGCGCAGCTCTCTTGTGGTAGCCACAGAGAAGACAGGAGATGTGGTTCTCAGCCAGGCTCCACACAGCCATTGACCACGGAGGCACCACCTGCCCAGCTGCGGGTGCTTGGGGGCCACGTGCCAGGTGTGCAAATGCAGGAGAGAGCTCCACAGTTTTTTTAAATTTTACTGTAATTAGGAGGGTATAGCTTTAAAAAGAGAAAATTAGGGGGAAGAAGAAAATGCCACTTTTAAGGACCACTGTATTTATGTTTCTCAAGCAACTCCACTACCATAACGTTTTGTTTTTGTCAAGCAGCAAAGGCTGCCCATTGCCTCCCGCTATGTTCAGTGGAAGCTGTGTCACTGCCTTCAAAGGAATCAGGATCAGGCCTCCAACACGTTAATAAGCAACAAGAATTATGGAAAGAATTGCATTTAATGTGAAGTCAGGCTGCCTGCAGTGATCGCACTGCACAGCCTGTCACAGATTGCTTTGTGCTGGAAACCTACAGCATGGACTGATCCGTGGATGAGACAACTGCAAGACATTCCTGCATGGCAGGAATATGGAGGGAGAAGATGAGAGATAAGTCAGCAGCATCTAAGTGCATATGTGGATGGCTGGAAAACTCCAGATACACGCAGCTCCACTTCTGACATTCTGAGAGCACTGTAGACAGGGTGTGCAAGAAACAGCCTTTGCACTTCCTGAACAATCATGACCTCCCTCCCAATGAAAAGGACCTGTTCTGCTCTTGTACATCTAAAATGCCAAAGTTCTAAAAGCACACACCTCAGCATAAAGAAAGAACCCTTTCACAAGTACTTTGGAAAAGAAAGTATAACAGTTTTCTTGGTCATTTCCCTCTGAAAAAAGCATTCCTGCCTATCTTCTAGAAGAAAGAATCAACAGAGGAACACATTACTCCAAAACACCTCCAAGCATACAAAAATGGATTGGGGGATTATGTCTAAGGTGACTCCCATGCTGGCTCTTCATCTGTGAGACTCATCTTACTAAAAAGGCTCAGGCAATATTTTAGTTTCATGTCCTTGTAAGCCCAAAGGAAGCTGTGACCACTGCAAGTGGACCTGCTGCAGCATACAGCAGAGCATTAGTGTGGCATTAAAGCTGGAAAGTGTTCAGCCAGTGTGAGAGCAAGAGGGGCTTTTGCTTGTTGTGAATAGGAAAGAATGAGAAAATGATGAATTTCCCAGAAATAAACAGCAGAGCTGAGGGATAGCCCAATTTACTCATTCCCCAACCTGTGATTGTACCTGAACACGTCCTTCTACCCATAGCAGGAAGCAAGGTTATTTCTGTGATCCGGCATCACCATCACTGAGCTGTTTTCCATTCATCCATCTAGCAGGTCGCCTGCACACTGTGGCAACTGGTTTTCTTCACAGAATGAGCAGCTTTGAAAAACAATCTTTGTAGCCCCAAATTAATTGTGGACAATGTTTTCACAACCCTTCTGATCAAAAATGTGCCTACTTTCCTACCCACTCATATTTCTCCTGCTCTGGTCTTCACCTTTGGACTCAGTCTTTGCCTCCTTTTGCTCCTACAAAAAAGCAAAGCAAAGCCATTTCCTGGAAGTTCCTCCCTTCTTCCTTCTAAATCACTCAGTTACATCCTGTTTTTATATCTTGCCCTAAACTTTTCCTTTGGACTATAACTTACAACTGACTGTGTAAAACAACATCAATATTGTAACAGCCACTTCAGAGCTGCAGTGATGGAGCTCTCTAAATATGCATATTAAAATCTTATGAAATTTAAGGGGGGTGAGGGTGAGAAGTGCCATGAACATCCAGGTGCTGATGACTAAATTGTTTTCAAAATTTTTTTTTTTAATTTCCAACTGGCCTGGAAATAGCAAAATGTAAAAAAGGTGCCTACGGTTGTTTTGAAAAGCTCCCATGTTGCCACAGCCCTTGCTTACCTTATGGATTGCTTTAATTCGGGGTATGACATTGCTCCTGGCATATGCTGAGTGGTTGCACCCCCACCTCTACATTAAAAATCAGTCTTTCCTCAGGAAGTTAAAACATCCTGAGGAAGAGAAAGGAAAGCAAGAGGATTTATCAGACAGTGCCTGACACATCGTAAAGATGCAGCATTGTTATCAGGTATCATTCTAACACACTTGCTGCTCTACACCACTCAAAATTTTATGACCACAAAAACAACCCGCACATACATGCCAAAGTGTGACTAGCCGTAGACAGCTCTCAGCATGTTAGCTTCATTTCGCTCAAGAGACAAACAAGAGATCACAGATGAAACTGCCTCCACCACACTGATGTGAGCAGTAATATAGGGTTTTGTCAGGGAGTCAATGCGGCTACCAGACCAAGCGCTTTCTTTTCGGGGCTTGTAGTACCTGTAAAGCCTTCTGCTTAAAAGCCAATCAAATAAGACACTGAGTCATTTAGTTGCTTCCTAGAGACACATAACAAAAGCAGTCACTGTATGAATAGTTGATGCAAATATTTTGTTCACAGTTAATTCAGAATGAATAACACAGAATCATATGGTTACTTTCTTGTTCAGGTACAGCAAGATCTATAATGCATAAAATTGATGTTAAATGCATAAAATCTCCTGCTTAGAGCATCAAAACATAGTCATGGCCTTGAATGCTGATGTTAAATCTAAAACATATTCCACGTACCACATGGACTGCAGCTAACATTACAGCTTTCCATTGTAACAGCTACATCGCTGTAATTGGGCAGACACTGGCTGGGGATTTCTTCAGAGACCTATTTTTCAATTAAAGTTTAATTTTCAAGTAAAAGGGTTTATACAGAATGAAATCGTGTGCACACCTCGTTGTTGCACTGTTCCAGAGCATGTGATTTCTGGGTTTGTTATGGACAGAACAGTGCAAGGTGTGAAAGGAAAAGTAAAAGAAATACAGGCAGGCTGATGCTTTCCAAACTCCTCTCCAGGTTAAGGATAAAACAGATATCCTGGAGAGCAATTGCAGATGTGTGGTCAGCTTGTCTAGTGCACCACGAGCTGTCTTAGCAAGAAGAAACACATTCTGCATTATTTTCCTCCTGAGTGAAGACAAACAGGAAAAAAGACCATGAGGGAAACAAGAAAGGTGTTAGTCAAGGAAACTGAAAATTGCTCTTCTAGGAGGTCAGTTTTGCTGCAGCGTGGGTTTAGGCTCTCTAATGCTCACTACCTGACTCCTCTGATACTACTACACATCTGCCTGGGGCTACTGAAAGGAATAATCCCAAAAGATAAGCAAACCCCATGTGTCCTCGAGAATCCCTGTTGTAACTCCTGCCATTCCTGCCCTCCCTATGATTGCAGGCAGCACTATGGGTCACTTTGGTGGAGTTCAGGTAAACGCAGGAAGACAACTCTCCTCTCTGGGTCCAGAAAGCCGCTCCCAAGCATTGCAGGGAAAATCCATTACTGCTTCCTGGTGTTAAACAGTTAAACCAGCTGGATTTGAAGATCTAGGAAATTATGAGGATGAGATAACTACATTTGTGAGAACATTTGTTTTGAATCCAAACCATTTCCCCAAGTGCATTAATATGAATTACCAGGAGATCATCTGAAGATTTATATGTGTAGTATTCCAAGAGAAAAGAAAAAAGAGCTGGAGCAGGAATAGTCAGTTTTAAATTAAGATAAATTACTCCAAGTTTCATTTTAAAATATATTCATGTCCATTGTTTATGATCCTAGAGTTCAAAATTCTGAACATGTCTGCTGAGAGGATATATACCTCCTTTGCAAAACTCTGCTCTAGTTATTTGAAAGACAGCCTGATAACATCAGAAGGAAAAAAAAAAGGGGGGAGGGGGAGAGAAAAGGAAAGAAAGAAAGTGGTAAAGAAAAAGAGGGAGTGAGAACACATAGCATTATTGACAATTGCTAATCTTGTGGGGGTGGTTTCAAAAGTTTTAGGCATCAACTACAAATTAAATTTTGCCAAGATGAACCAGAGTATAGTCCCTCTCCATTTACATAATCAAATAAAAGGTAAGATTCAGCAGCATGAATACTCGACCTGCCAGTAAACTGTTTGTTTCTTAGAAATAGAGAGAGAAAAAAAAAATTCTCTAGCAAGTTAGCTCTTTCTCATACAGTTCATATTATACATGGCAGAGACAGAAGATATAAAATTTGCTACAATATATTAGTTTGATAACATTGTAGAGGGTTTCTCATCAAAATACAGAGATGGGGAATTATAGTTCCAAGGCCTAATTTAATAACAAAGTATGCTGTTGTTAAAACCATTTTTTGCCTGCTCTCTATGAGAAATGTGTGCATTGTATGAAGAATATGAGAAGAAAAATGGAAGAATTATGCAGACAAATACTGGTATGTGGCCAGAGCTTAGGAAAACATGTATCTGCCTCTCAGTGTCCTTATTGCCCATAAAAGAACATTTCACACGGTCAACAGCTCAAATTTATGTGGACCCTTAGGGGTAAATTTTCAGTACAGTGAATAGAACTCACATACGCAATTGCGTTATTGTTAATGGGAGTTCTGTGGCTACTTCTTCCACTCCATGCTAAACATGGTGCCCCTTGCTGTAGAAAGCTAACTGTGTACAGACCACTCCAGCTTCCATTCTTGTTCTTGTCCTCCATCAGCAGTCCCAGAAGAGCAATGCAGAGCGACCCAGAAAACCACTTGTGGCTTCTCCTTGTACCCTGTTGCTGGCAACCACTGAGAGGGCATGTCCCTTCCCCCACCATAAGGACTGCAGAATAGCTGTGATGCTCTTGCCCTTCCTCCATTGCTGACTGCAGGTGAGTCTTCCCCTGGCTTCTCTCCCTGCCCAGAAATGTGCTATTGTCTCTGCTGTGGTTTAAGTGCTGGAGACCTTCCAGCGGGTTTGGAACATCTTTGTGCCCCGCTTTTCCCTTGGGTGTAACCAATAAAAGGGAAGGTCTTGACTCCACTGATCTTGCTGTTTTTTTCTTGAAGACTGTTTGCTGCTCTTACCCCCTTGGTGTCTCTCTTGTGATGCCAGCTGTACTGCATCCAAATAACCATTTGTCATGATGAACTAAAACCAGTGCAGGAGCATTATGAATTGAAACAAGAGTTTGAAAATAGGTAACCAACAAATGCCTGACAATAACTGTAAGACTTTGAAAAGAGGATTGATTTTCTTCACTGCAACTGAGCTTTAGAGTGACATCTTAAAACTTTTATCAGCAAATCTAAGGGCTAGAAACTTCGCTTACATGTGTGTCTTCCCTAATCACCTGGCTACAGGCACTAGGACATGAATAACAATGCCAGGTATTGCAAATTTTGCAATTAAATTGTGACTGTCACCAAAACCAGAAGTTGCTGTGTACTAACAAGCCACTTTGCTCTGACAGCTTGAACATCCACAAGAACTTTGTGGCTGTTGTTCACACACTATTTATATTCCTACAGCCCGATGTGTGATTACAGGTCTGGATGTTTAGCTGCCCACTCTGGCCAAGAGCACACCCACCCAGCCAGCAGGAGCCTGTTGTTCTGTCGCACCCTGCCCTGATGTGAAATTGAGAGGGCTCCAATGCTTGGTTTGCTGATGGGTGTGGTTGAAGCCCACTGGTGGCAGGCAGATGGTTACTGTGTTTCTAATATTGAGGTCAGGTGTTCTGGTTTTGGAGGTCTCTATGGGGCAGTGATTTCTTTATTCTTGGTCACAATACCACACAGCATTTAAAAACAAAAATGATGCTGTCCATATCCAGCCAATCTTATAATCTTACAATCTTATTGTTTATCTGGCAAGAAGTGCAAAAAGTCAGCAATGCTGAAGGTGCTCTTCCCTCTCAATACTGGTTGAACATCATTTGTGAACGGGCTGCATCCACGGAGAAGAAACGTGTACTTCACGCAGATGTAGGTACACAGACACTTTTCCCTGTGAAGTAATGAGAATCCATGTAACATCAAGGAAGTCTCACTTGGAGACAAACACATGGCCAAGGACATAATAATATTACTGATAATTTCTGTAGGGTCATCCTTATAACCGATACCACAGGGAGCTCCAGCTCAAAGGAGGAAGAGCTTCACGATCAGGACTCCTGTCTATTTTTTTGTAGCACTGGCTAGAGATAAGGTACCAATTTTATTTGCCACCATTTAATTCCTTTCTTTTTAATTAGATGTGTTATGTACTCAGAATCTTATTTTGGATTGGTCTCACAGCCCATCATATTTCTTAAACTATGATAGGACAATTGACCATTAATTCAAAGCACTGCTAATAATGGTCGCCACAGCTACTAGGAGAAACAAATGGGAAGGTTGTTGAAAGACCTCTCCACTTTTAACCCCCTTGATACAAATTTAGATTGAAGTCAGACAAACAAAACCTCAATAACTCAATTATACTTTGTTTAATTGTATGATTCTCTTTTGGCCTATATTATTGGTCAGTCCCTGGCATATGAGGAAAAAAAATGAGAGACTGGGAGGGAATGGAGGTGTAAATTATCTAGGAATGTATCCCGTCCATGACACGCCTTTCCATAAACCTCCCAATGACAGCCAGTGGAAGAAGGCTGCCCAAAGCCAGTCCCTGAGTAAGGCCAGGGCATTGAGGAGCCTGTGAGCTGCAAAGCTGACCTTGGTGACAAACTGTACCCACATCTTGGAGAGAGCGGGCTGTGGCAGACAATAACAGAGCTCATGGGGGTGGGGGGGAGTTGTCTGTCTCACGACACAAGCCCTGAATATTCTGTGATTTTTTTTCTTGGAACTAATCTCGCCCACCTTCTCCCCTCCCTCCCTCCTTCATTTTCTTCTTCGACATGCAGCCCTGATCTGGTATACTGCCTGAGTGGGAATTGCCTGCAGGTCCTGATGTAATAGCTGTGCCATATGGTCCCTTCACACAGTGGGAAGGTGGAAAAATCCAGAAGGAAAAAAAAAAACAGCAGCATCCCTGGAAAACTTTATGTAGCAGCTCAGCAGAACTACAGCTGTGGCCACAAACAGAGGAAACAACTGGAATATTACGCATGATGCATAGGGCACAGCACACGGCCTCCCCAGAAGGCAGCTGAGCTTTATGTCCCATTTAGCTGAGAAACCTCCCCGCGTGCTGTAAAGCTCCATTACAGCACACAAGCAGGTGTGGCAGCCCCAGTGTTTTCCATGGTAGATCACTCAGCTCCTCTTCCCTTCAAAGTACCCTCTGCTGGCTGCCTTTCTCCAGGTGTCTGCAGAGGAACCTAATGAGACTGATTGGGACGTGCTGATCAGCTTTCATTATGAGCTGTTCTCTAGCAGTCCGATTAATCAAAATAACAGTATGTGCTGTGTATGTATTTTATGGCTGTACCCAATTTTGCTTTCAAAACTAAAATAAGACACCTGTTTTCCCCACCCTCTCTTGCTGAGTAGTCCCTTTAAGAGCATAACCTTGTTATCAAATATATGATATACCATCAGAGCTGGGGAGCTTCATATGCACATAAATATCACTCTTCCAGTTTGTGCTTTTTATACTAGCAGAAGAATCTAATGGAAATAAATTCAGTCCATGGGTCAATTACAGGCTTATTTTCATATTTATGGACTTAATACTTCCACACACAAAAAGATTCTAATGATAGCCTAAGGCACAGAGTAATCAAAACAACAGCTATTGAAAGGGAAAGAACCAAAGAAAAGTACCACTTTGAAATTCTAGCCCTATCTCCTGATATTGCTATATACACTATGCAAAAAATGCTTTTTCACAAATGAGTATGATTTTTCACCTACTTACCATTAGGGTAATGTTGAAAAGAAACTAAAGGCGAGAGTTGTTACTGAAACAAAAGCCACACTTTTTGCACCTCCAGATTCAAGAAATTAATGCTTCAACATGAATAATCAAATTTCCTTCTTCCCTCTTGTTCCTCCCTGTCTTTGTGTCCGTTAGCAAAGGAGACAGGATGCTGCCTACTTCACAGATGGGGGATGTCCACATGCTCTGCAGTGACTGAAGGGTTCTGGAGGCATTGGGCCCCTCTATGAGAGATGGCAGGTGTCCATTCCTCACGGAGCAGCTGCATGTCTTTGGAGGCTTCAGTGCTGCCTTGGGGAAGGAGGAGAGGGAAAGACCAGCTTTAATTTACTCTATAGAGCTGTTGGGATAGGTAGTAGAGAGATATGGAATTTAGAGGGGCTAAAGGAGCTCCTGCCCTGCCCTGCCCTGCCCTGCCCTGTGAAGGGGCTCCTTCTTCCCTGATGCTGGCCATGGAGGGCAGGAGGCATTTCCTCCCCTGCTGTTATTGCTTGTAGCAGCCCCCTCCAAGATAATTCAGAAATTTCCTCTTGGTATCTGCTGGGCATGTAAGTATTTGTTATCTCAGCTTTTTTGCATGAATATTTTATGTACCAAGCAAGGATGTGTGGGGAAGGGAACATGTTTAAGCTTTCAATGCCAACTGAAGCAAGATAGACTGCACAAGCTATCACTGAGCACTTCATGCATTGCAACTTCATTGTGTTGTTTCTTGAGTTAGCTATTTATTAAGAGTCACTGGATTGGAGCATCTTGCATGTGATTATCTATAAATGATATGTAGTTACTTGGAACATTTTGTGAAGTCACAGCAATCTCTATTGACAGTGCATCTATTAATTAGGTGCAATATTTTCCATCCATCAAGAGGATTTTTATGGATCTAAAAGGTCCCTAAACCTCAAGACTTAGTTCTCTAGAAATCTGACATGAGAAATAGCAACAGAAAAATGAAATATTTTCCTCATTTGCTGATTATTTCCATGGCCCTTGAATGCCTATGAATAAACTGTGCCACATCACCTGACACAAGAAAAATAGCCATACAGGAAGCTTAATATTTGCTGTAACCTCAGTTTCCTGGAGCTGGAGAGCTCCCTTAAATAATTTACAGCTCCAAATGTGAGATAAGACTATCTCCAGTTCTGGCTTTGTTGTGTGTCCTGGGTTGTTCTAAACCACTGTCTGCAAGGGACATTCATCATTGCAGAGCCAGTTTTACCTTCATCCCACGTAGACATCTGAGAGACAGCGACCAGAAAGAATGCCAGAAATGGAGATAGTCTGATGTCATTTTAATGATTGTAAATTATTGAAAGAAGAATATCACAGACAGAGTCGCAGTCATTTGGAAGTGTTTGCTAAAATGTCTAAGAGTTCTTGAGTGACAGTCTCTACTACACAGATGCAATGCAAATAATGTCAATGACTTTCATTTGGGAGGGAAGAAGTACATAGGGCAGAGCAAAATTTCCAACTCTATGCTTCAGGACTGTCAATGGAAAAAGGAACAACTCCACTCAGGAATGACTCCATCAGTTCTTTTTACATTCCAGTAGTGTTCATAAGATAAATGGTATTAAAATCAAAAGAAAAAAAAAAACCACCCAGCTTTATTTAAACACAGATTATCAAAGACCCCAACTTTTATCCATTCCACTCAACATACTAACTTCAGCTGACATCAGTAGTATCTAGCATCAGATTTGCTGGGGTCCAGCAGGCAGAGAAGTTCCAGAAGCTGCCAAAACTGTTTTGTTATGACTAGAAAGAAAGAAGGGAAGAATTATGAGGACAGTAAGAACTGTTGTGATAGATTTGGATATGAAACTGCCCTGGCAGCTGTGACCCTAGATTGAGCTTGGCGGTGGGCAGTGAGGAGCTTCCTAACCCAGAGGATAGGAAGGCAGAGGATTACCACAAAGAGCAGCAAGCTGACCTCTTGCCTCAGGAAGTGAAATGGCTTGGACTGTGATCTTTTCAAGTGCTTTCTGCAAAAGGAAATCTTAAAGACAGTGCAGTAACTGAAAAGACACTTGCAATGTCAAGAAGTGCTTTCTACACAGTATTACAAACTCTCACCATGGATTACAGCATGTGTCTTCTCTGCCACACAGGCATTATCTCATCTCTTTAAAAGACGGGTAGATTCAGTCACAGAGAGGTCATATCCAAAGTCACATACAGAGCTGGGAATTAGGACCCATCAAGTTGCACTATGGCAATGTAAGGCATGGTATCAGTTGACTTCACAGTGGGAAGTCCAGCATAAAAAAAACCCAAAAACCTACTCTCATTTGAGGCATTTTCCACTTCCACACATCTGCTCAGGGCACTATATATTGGCTCCAGGTCCCCAAACCTTGGGAAATAGCAGGCTTCCTGCATGGCTGCTTTGGTTGTGTTCCTCATTTCAGGCCATTGTTCCAGACTGTATCTTTTGTTTGGGCCTTGGCAGGCAGAAAGATAGAGAATGCTAATGAATGTCTTCGCTGCGAGCACAATATGAGAGGCATCTCATTTTCATTTTCTTTCCTGTAAGTCTTGAGTTTTAAACTCAAGCTATGCAATCAAAATGGAATTCTCCATAAAATGATGGGCTCTCCCCCTTGTGCAGGTAGTTGAAAGACACTGGATAAGCCACTTCACAGGCAAACCCACTCAGCCTTAAATGTTAAAGACATGAAATTTATTGTTGCAGAATGGAAACTCTTGGATATTTATTGGTAAAAATAGGAAATTCCTCTTCTAAAATTTAGACCTCAAGTACTGTCCATACTTAAGAATTTGATGCAGGTGATTGTGTTGCTCCAAAATTGGTAGGAGAAGCTGGCATCATCATAACAACACCTCTGGCTTCTGTTTGTTTCACCTAAATTTTTACCTCAAGAATCATGGGTGAATTCCCAACTTCTGGAAAGGTTCCTGGTTGTTGTTGTCAGCAGCACCCTCAGAACCCTGCTTATCCCTAATCTGCAAAGGTAAAGAGTCTCTTGTATGTTTATGCATATATTTTACCTGGCATTGCACACAAGTAAGCTTATCCTGCTTCTTGTTTGATCATGCTTCTCTAGTGTAAGCAGAACTCCCACTTTTCAGGAAATGCTACCAGGAGTTTGATGCCTCATTAAATCATCTCCCCCAAATTTCTGGCCCTCTGCTGGCTGAGATTTTCTGAAAGTGTGCAAAGAATGGTTTTGACTTTCAGCAGGCAGTGTTGAGCATCTGCAGCCACCACCGCCTCCCAGGGAGCTCCTGCCTGTTAGACAGTTTTGAAAATCATTAAGTCATTAAGCTACTATTTAAATAAGGAGCAAGAACCTAATTTTAGGTACCTGTATCTGAAATCTGTATTTGCTCATTGCCATCAATTCAAAACTCCTCATACTAGGGACAGAACACGACTTCCTCAATCCTGACTTCATACATCAGCTCCTATAGTCTTGACCATCTTCTTTTGGTTCCTTTCCTTCAGGGAGTTGTTTGTGCCCACTTCTTGCCTGAGTTTTAAAAATTAAATAAGCATCTTGGTGATTTACATTTATGTGTAGAGAGTCTGCATGTATGTGTGTACACATATGCTTGCATATTTGCATGCCTAGATCAAAATACTTTAAAAAGCTTTACTGTATCTTAATACATATTGTATATAATCAGTGGAAGTTTTCACTGTGTTCACAGAAAGGTGTGTGTGTGTCTCTGTGTGTGTGTGAATGAGAGAGAAAGAAAGAACAAGAGAGACAGACGGAGAGAGGGAGAGAGAGTGCACCAGGAATTATCTATGCATAAAGAAATTAAAAGAGAATATTTTTCCAGAGCAATTGAAGCCCATCTCCTGAACAATGACGACAGCTCCTCATTTTCGACAACAATAGAGGGCACGTAGGAGTCAGCTCATTAGAATATCTGTGGCTCTTTTCTGTTCTCTCTGCATTAAGCCCCCATAATGTCAGTTGTCACTTATTAATGACAATTAACTAGTAATCAGCAGTGAGACTCTTCGAGGTGGTCCTTGCCTGACAGGTGAAGAAAGAGAACATTGCGTAGTGCCATGCAGTGACATGGAACCTTCAAAGGGAGCACGGCATTTCCATAAATTATTTCAGAAAGAAATTTTCTTTTAGACATTCTCTTTAAAGCATTAGGATCTTTAACCCTAGAAGGACTATACGGTTGCAGCTGTCCTCCCTCCCCCCTCCCCTTATCACTAGTATTGGATAAAATTGGAAGGCAGCCTGATCTGTCATGTAACCCAATTCCCATCTGGGGCTGGAATAGCTATCAACCCACTCTGCTGAAACTATAAATACCTTCCCTTGATACTCAACCTTAAGTGCTCACTTAAAATGATGCCCAGATATCAATAGTGAAGTTGCCAACTGCGAGCAGCTAGGTGGATGGCCAGTAGAGATTGCAGCACATCTATTATAAAGTCTTTAAAAATTAAATGACTCACAAGCGCTCGATTTATGTACATGCATAGCCTATGAAATTGCACCATCTTCTCCCCTGTTTCTGGTGGCTTTTACACTCCCTTCTTATGCCTTGTCTTAAATGAGGTGGCAGCTACTGTTAGTGTGTTTTTTTACAGAAACCAGCATACTGAGGCCCGCGGATTCTGATTGCTATTACAATACAAATTTGATGTAGTTATTGCTCTTAGAAACGCAGAAGTGGGAAAAAACCAACCAGCAGCAACAAAACAATCATTAAGTTGTCCCTATGCAAAGCTTTACTCCCTGCTCCTCTCCCCATCGTATGCAACAGCAAGAGCCCTCATCATCATACTTCACTCAAACTCTTCGCTCAGGCTTCCATCCTTATCTCACCTCCTTCTCCCTGACCCTTCAGCTTTTGAACAGAGAATGTTGTGAAGTCTTTACGTTAAATATTTCCACTGTCCACTACAGAATCCTGGGACAAATTCAGCCAAATTCCATGTTTTTTGCAGGAGATCAATGAGGTTCCCAAACATCCCTCAGGCATGCTTATGTCTCCCAGCACTGAGCCCCTTTGAGCTTTACCTTGCTAGGTCTCCTTTTGTCTCCTAAAAGGCAAGCAGGCCTTGCAGCCTTTCCCTTTTCACCCCTCTCAGTCCTACCTTTGAAAATCTCTGACATCTGCTCTTGCTAATAGCAATTATTCTTCTACTATTTCTTTTCCCCACCTTGTTCTTCTCCTCGCAGTGAATGTCCAAGCTCCAATTCTTTTTTTGTGCTGCTTTTACCCATCTGATGGCTGCTGATCATTAGACTCCATTCTTAGTCATTCAGAAGTCCTATTTCTTCTTTGCACTTTTCCAGACTCCTAGTTGTCAAAGCACACTTAAAAATGTGAAATATGACACTCGCCAATCCCTAAAACTTGGGCAGAGGACATCCCTGTGCAATGTTAAGTCTAGACCTGCTGCCTTTTTTAGAGCAAAGCTATCTAGTTTTTCACATTATCCCACCAAAGAAAAGTGGTGACAAGAAATAACAGACACTTAATGCTAAATGCTACAAACTTTAGCAAGGTAGCACTTTAAAGACAGCCAACAATACAACTCTCCTTTGAACATAAAGACACCCAGTGCTATACAGTCCCTCCCTGAACCACACTTCATCAAGCTACACTCAGATACTACTGTGTGTGATTATTAATACAGCATGCCCACTGCAAACCTGCTGAGTGCATTTGACCTTGGACTACAAAGTAATATACTAGTTCTGGACAGTGTCTGAGCCTCCAAGGGATTTTTAGAGACAGTATTTGCACATTAATAAACGTAAAGCTTGTTTACTGGCAGAATTTTCCAGTTAAACCATTACAGTTACACTGGTAGCATTACACAGTTTCCCTGCCACAGCAGCCCTGAGCAGATTTTCTTATTAGAGAATAAAAGTGGCTTTTTCCAGTATGGCTTAATTTGCTTCCAAAGTACTTTGGTCTAAATTGAGAAAAAAACTCCAGAATGAAAATGCCCAGGGAGTGACTTATACCAGTCACTTACCAATGAGAAAAGCCATTAATGAATCTCACATCCTACCTACAATGGATCTAGTTTCACCTGGAACATGAGATGAACAAAAGTGACCTACTACACAACTTTTTCACCTTTGTAAGTACTAAAAAATTAGATGTCAAAGACCCTGAAGCCAAACGGCAGCAATTTCAGGAGCCACTTCTTGTATCACTATACATAGTGGGTTAAGCTAGAGTGAAGAGACATATGAACAAAGTGACATTTCTGAAAACATGAAACTTTATCAAGATCAAAATCCCCTGCTATCCTGTTCCTGTCCCTTCCAGTCCACCCTCCAACTCCTTGCAGAGCAATAGTGACTGGCAGAGCCTCTCTGCCAGTTTTCCTTGTTACGCTGGAGGCTGGGCAGAGAGTGCAGAGAAGATGATGCTCTTGACACTGAACCTGTAGCAGTGCTTCCATGACAACAAATAAGATGTTACACGTTGGAACCTTGCAGTGACAAACTAAGCCTAACCAGGACTTGAAGGAGGCAGGTAGTTTTGACGGAACACTGCTCCTCAGAAATGCTCCGGTTAAACCACGGTTTCTTTGCATGTCCCAATACACTGTGCAGTTCCTGGGCGAAAGAGGAAAAAACGGCAGAAATCTTGTTTTTCAGAGACCATCTTCAGGAGTTTAAAGCAGTGGTCTCCACTAGCTGCAGAATGGGGCAAATGGTATTTGATCCAATCTGTCTGCATCTGAGGACAATGCCCATTGCCAAGATAAAGCAACCTATCCTGCCATTCAAAAATATAAAACCTAGTAATTTTAAGTAGTTTACCAGGACTGATATTTGGTCTCATCACTGCTCAGTATTGAGTATCCAAACCTCACTGAAAGGAAAGTCAAGGGGTGAATGGTGATACACAGTATGATATAATGAAACTGAAGTGTCAGCTGGCAGGTTAATATGTTTTGCCAAACTGATTTAGCACCTACCAGTCCACTAGTGAACTTATTTGAAAGAAACTGCTTGCTCTCAGCTATTGAATCTTCCATCCCAGATCATATTGCATGGAACTCAACTACTTGTTGTGGTGATAAGCGTTCTGGGGAGTGAGGAACTGTGCCCAAAAGCATGCTCTAGTGGCTACACCTCTAGCTGCTGGTCATGAGCTTTGGGCACTATTTCTGACTACATGACCTGTAGCATGCTGCTTTCTGGATATTGCCATCATGGATGCAATTTTTGGGTAGGAAATACAGGTGCCATTCCAGTTTAGTGGTTCGTGATGAGCTCTTATGCAAACTTCAGTTTGTACACACTCTTAAAGGGGTGATTTTGGACAAGTTGTCATGTGTACCAAGAGAGGTGACTTCCACCTGCATGACCCTGACGGTTGGCCTGTATTTGCCTAATGTGTCCCACCAGTCTCTAGGATTTCATAATGTACACTGTTCTGAGCAAATGAACCAGCTCTGGACTCATAGAAGAGCAGATGGGTTGCAAACAACCAGACTCCAACCTTCCTTCCTCAAGTGACCATGTGGCATTTAACCACAGGTGTCTTACATCTGACAAGCCTGGTCAGGAACCTGTCAGGCTTTAACCTGCAACTTCAGACAGTGCTGACACAACCACTCTGGACTGAATACAGTACGCTCTCATTATATTAAATTGGTTCAGATTTATGCTATAGTGATGGTCAACACATTGTGCCCTGAACAATTTAGTCTGAGAAATGCTTCTTTAAAAAGAACTAATAATTTTAACAATTATTTTTCTCTGAATGTTTTACACTGAGAAGTTTATCCAGAAGTAAAAACTATTCAAATTCTGATAACCTGGGTATAATGAATCAAATTTAAACTTTTTATTTTTCACAGGGAAGGGAAAAAAACCCAGATAACAACTACAGTAGTTAGGATAAATCTTACTAGATGCATTTTGACCATGCTGACCCTGATTCAGCAGGTCACTGGACAGCACTGTAGAGGTGTTTAAAAATAAGGGATCGTCACAACAGAGTAACTTGAGCTTCTCATTCCTGGTGGGAAGGTCTACAGCTTTTATAATCATTGCACATTCTAATATTGGTTGTCTGAAAATAACTAGGTCCACTAGTTATTTTCACTATCAGTGTTTGCAGTCCTGACCTCCTGGTGCTAAACTATTCTAAAATCAGTTTTGCTATATCACCAGTCAAAAAACAGAGTTACTGTAGATGTGGGATAGAGAAGCACATTTCATAAATTATACTAACCTCAGGTAATCTGCATCATCTTAAATTTGCAAAATGTTCTCCTTTTTTACAATACATCCAGTTTTGGATATTGATATTTTCACTTAGCTATGATATCACCTTCTACTTAGAATAGCATCTTTCATCCCAAAATGTGGTCTCTCCATCTACCTGTAGGATCAGGCTGAGTACACACAGTGATGAAGAGAAACTAGACAAAGCCACATGAATCATTACAAGAAGACACACAATCAGAAGAGCAGGGAAAACAAAAATTTGGAAGAATCATATTATAGAGATTAGTATCTGGCCAGTAAATTTGGGTTAGCATTCTGTTCTCATCCATGGACTGAAAAGGACCCTGCTTTTAAATTTCAGTGAACAGATGGTGAAATCCCACTTCCTGCTACTTTCATGCTGGGAGAGTAACTCAATACTGCATCAGCCAGGAGACCAACACCTACAGAGCTGCAAGAACACTCCACATGGAAACTGGCCTCTCCTTGGAGGTCTCCTAACCAGGACCCCTGCCATATTATTTAAAGAATATCACACACAAATCTGAGATGGCTTTGGAAAATGCAAGCAAAAGCTGATGCACTGTGCCTTGATTAGTCTAACAAAAGATAATATGTATATCTTATGCCTTTATGCTTATTGGCAATTGCATTTTAGTAGCTTCCATGAAAAGGATGGATTATATTTGGCATCAATATTACTAGTGTAACCATCCAGAGAAAGCTGCAACAAAGTTATATTGCAGAAGACATTAGTGAATAACCCACAAAATGCTATTTAAAAAAAGAAAATTAAAAAAAAAGGGGGTACTTCATTCTGGACTAATGTTGTCAGTGCACAGATCTCCCAAATTTCCAGTGGTTTGCATCAGCTTTGAAACAGCAACACAGAAAATGCACCAAAGCAGAAATCAAACCTGCAAAAATAAGCAAAGAAAGATCTTCCGCTCTAAGAACAAATACAAGCTAAGACGTGAACACCAGCAATGTAATACTGAAAAAAATGAGCTTTATGCATCTCTGAAAAGAATCAGACACACTGGGTTTTGCATACATCACAAAACAGGTTTGCAGGCTTCCAGAGGCTATGATGGGGTTTAAAGATCTTAGGTTTCTTTTCTTCAAGATCAGTCCTGAAAGGCTATGTGGTCTCTTCCATCCAATAGCTTTAGAAGCTACTCATAGAATAGCACAAACTTACTTTTGTTGCAATCTTATCAAAATAAAGAAGGTAATAAATTTGGAAAAAAAAAATCTGGGAAAAAGAGTAACTCAGTTTTGAACTATGCAATTCCTTTTTTAAAAAAGGAATTTTTTCTGAAATACAATATTCAAACAAAAGTGGCAAAAATCCAAATAACAAAGATCATACTGTCACTGTACTTCATTTTCTTAGGCAGGTGAACCATCAGAGCCCTCCAATTTTCATCTACTCCATATTTCAGTCATAGAAAGTGTTACATCAGCATAGTCACCAGGTAAAACTGCTGGTTTATTCTAAATGGACTTTCTTCAGACAGTGGCACAGATGATGAGTGATTGTCCAATTCTGAAGCTATCAGAACTGAACGGATTTAGCAATGTCATAAACACCTCTCGAGGGAGTCACCTGGTGTTGAGAACTCACTTTACATGCCGTGTTTCAAAATCAGTTTTAATGGATTTACATTAGATTCAAACCCACTTTAGAGCTATTATTTCTCCCTTTCAACCTTTTCACACACTACTGCAATGTACTACAGCATATTTTATAATCTCATGTTTGCAGGCCTGTGGGAAAGTAAACAAAACTTCAAAGGGTTATTATTTAAGGACTCTGTATTATGGCCATAGGCCTGACTGTTTTTCTTCCTCACCACCCCTTGGGCCCAAAGCACATAATCATCCAGTAATTGAACTGAAATGTCTAAATGGCTAGATCCCCTGAAGGACATAGGTAGTTAGCAGTGAAGGAAGTAAGGGAGATTTAAAAAAAAACCCTCATGGCACTTTCCTGCACTACTTAGAAACACCGTGTAAATGTAACTGACCTGGACCTGATAGGCTTTTACAGAGCATGGAACAATGTATGGATATTTCTGGAGTTGTAGCTAAAGTAAAGATTAAATGTTGAACCATGCTGTATTTGGAAGAAAAGATCTTACATTTAAATTACTTTCAAAAGAAGTGAGAAGAAGAAACAGAAATATACATATGTACACAGAAGTATATATAACATAATAATACCACTAATACCACGTGAAAGCAAACCCCTCTAGGTCCTCATATTTAATAGCCCATCCAAAAAGTGTAAAGGATAGCAGATCCCAGGCTTTCATACACTGTAACTGTCAAAGCACTCAGGAGATAGAGAAGTGAAGGCTCTGACAGCTCTCTTTTACATTCTAAATGACATCTGCATTCAACAGAACAGAAATAAAGATTAAGGGAAACACCTGATATGATAGCGCTCAGCTTACCTCAAAATGCAATATTTAAAAAGTACAGAGAAACACAGGTCTGCCTCCTTGTACTGTAAGTAAAAACTGGTGTCAAAGCCTCTGAGGTCTTCACTGCTGCCAGAGAGGCAGCACCACAGCATCCAACAGACTGCAGGGGCAGGAGCCACAGCCTCTGACTATGGAACTGTTGAAATCAAAAGGTGCTCCACCAGAGAAGGGAGGGAGGAGACGGCCTTTGAACGCACACAGAAAATGGCTACGGGTAGAGTCACACAGCATAAGGAAATTAACTTGGCCAAAACCTTTGCAGCCTCTCTTGTACCCCAGAGAGGAGCAGAATGCCCCTCACTGCTCTGGCTATGTACCTTTTGCAGTGAGTACCTGCTGCAGACCTCTTCTAAGAGGTTACCAGCATTACAGCTTTGAGCGAGACACGTCAGCACACAGATCGCGGGAGATGATTTCAAATAGATTTTCGCTGGTTGATTATATAAACGATGCCTCTTATAGCTGGAGTAACACCTCAAAGGCAATATAATGACGACATGACAATGTATGTAAATCAAGAACTGCATGTGGGTTTATTTTACACTTGAGAAAACAGTGGATTTAATTGTGTGAACCAAAATGTACTGTACAATATTAATGATAAAACATCAAAATGTATAATTCATAGTGCATTGCTTGCTTTATTTTTATTTATTTATTTTTTTTTGTCAGATAGTTCCTTTAAGTACATGCATCTGGAAAGATGCAGGTGCCAGTAAAATTCCTCTATTTATATCAAGCTGCAGGAACTAAATTTTATTCAAAAAGTGTGGTTTTACATTATATACACAGAAATTGAATATAAAATGACAATATAAAAAGTTAAAAGAGAAAGCATACAGCCAGAAGGTACAAAGAAAGTTGAACAGTTTAAAATGGTACGATATGTAACATGTATTTTTTTAAGCTGATGCTGGCAATTTACAAGGAACAGAATCCAACATTTGCCCCATTTTTTTTGTTTTCATTTACCAATGCAGCACACTATAGAAAGGTCAGCTTGTACCAAAGCTTAACATTTGTAAATAACTATAAACTGCAGTATTTTACAGAAAAAAAAAATAAAGGAAAGAAAAGAGCATTTTTACATTTGTTTTAAATAACAGCTTGCATACTTTTTTTTTTTTCCTTTTGCCAAAAAGTGGCAATTCTCAGCATCCAGAGAGTTTGGGCATAGTGGCAAATTGGTTTGCTTTTTTTAAAATTATTATTTAACTTATACAGTTGTGACTTCCTAACCCCTTGAGTACTACACAGCTCTCCTTCTTCCAAGGACTGCATGCACAATATCTTCACAAACCAGTTCTGCATTAAAAAAAAAAAAAAAGGAAGCTCATTCATTAAAAAAAAAAAGTCCTGCTTCCGACACAGCTTTTACTTGAATGAAATGCCTTTAAGCCTTTTTGTTTTATTTTGTTTCCTTATTTACTTATTTAGTCACTGGGAAAGGCACAGAAATGCTATTACAGTTCTCAGAGGGTTAAAACTTGACACTACCAGGTTCTGTGACCTTTATTGTCATGGCAACTTTGTAATTTTAGGATGTCTCTTTATCATTGTTCTTTGTGTCTTTCTTTACGGCTAAATTAATGTCTCTCAATAGTGTCTCCCACTATATTCTACAAAAGATAGCTTAACATCAAGGACAGATGTTGAAAATAAAGGTCAGACTTTGACTCACAAAAAATAAAAACAGAAACAAAAAAAAAAAAACCATGCACAGATCAGACAAAGAGCATATAAATATAACTACAAAATAAGTGTAAGAAAAACCAAGGTCCAGATAGGCAGTTCAGCAACAAAAGTAAGACTGATTTCAGAGGCTCAGGTCAGGCCTAGTGCAGTACTATGAAGAAGTTTAGTGCAATGTTCCTGTGGTCACTTGCATACCTGGCTGCTTACCTGGACGCTATTGTTTTTCTAACTCAGTTACATAGATCAGATGGTCCTCTGGGGACTTGCCATGTGTTTTACTAAGGTGCAGTTTGACTGCATGCTTGCTTGCAAAAGTTCGGTTACAGAGCTTACATTGGAATGTGGAGCCTAAGTCCTCCTCGGCAATTCCAAGTGAGCCCAAAGTCTTGTTTGTGAGGACTTTTGAAACATTCTGCTGTTCTTGAATCTGATTAAGTGGCAACTTTGACAGATCCTTCAAACTAAACCCTAGGTGTGTCTCTAAGTGACTTATGTATGTAGAAGCAGTCCTGAACTGAGAGGCACAATCATTGCAAAAGAAAACAGGATGTCCTGTGTCCAAGTTCTTTAAAAATTTAGTTCCACCTGTCCTCCTTAACTGATACTTCACATTGGCCAGCCAGTGGCTAATTGTGGTCATGGAAAGACCAGTAAACTTAGAGATGTGTACCCGCTCTTGTGGACCTAGGTCCGACATAATGTATTTGCCTTCTGGGGTCTCCCTCAAGCTGGAAGCAAACTGGGCTTGAAGGATCAGAAGATGCTGAGGGTTCCAGTTGGACTGCCTGCCCTTCCTCTTGTGTACTGGTGACAGTTCATCCAGAGCTTCCTCAAAACTGCTCCCATCAGCATCAGACTTCTCTGACACAGTAGAGGGAGTTGAAGACTTGGGTGTCAAACGCCCTGTGAGGTTCTTCACCATATCGGAAATATCCAGCAGGGCACTCTCCCTCAGCGGGGATGAGGCAGAGTCAGTCACACTGGAAACAAGAGGCTTGTTTTTGGACTTAGTTAAATCAATAGGTTGATCGCTGTTCTCATAGTAATACCGGTCAATAGCATCAGCCTGCTTGACTGGAGTGGTTGGGTAAATGGGTTTGTCCAACATGCTGTTACTAATTTTGTACAGCATGGCCAAAGGGTCCAGAGAGGGGCTTACCGGCTTAGAAATTTTGCCTAAGTGGGTATTCATAATGGACTGTAAAGCACTCAATGGATTAATGAAGGATGGCTCAGGTGAATGATCTGTGATAATTCCTAAATTGTTACAGCCATTTGCAACCTTTGTTTTAAGTGGCTCTGTACCATTTGGCGTATGTGCTTCTGCTGGACTATCCTTTTTGACCTTCTGAACTTCAGACTCAGAGCTCTTCTTTGGCTGCTGTTTGTTATTAATTTCTTCTGCTTTTGGGAAGTCCTTGTTTTCTTTAGCAGCAGGTGACATGGGTTTAACTGGAGAACTCTTCTCCTTCTCCAAAGGCTTCTCTTCCTTCTTCACATTGATTTTACCTGTAACTTTCTCCACTAGTTCCTCCATAGCAGATACATTGCTCTTGTGAGGTGGGGGTGTAAGATTGCCTGGGGAATGGATGAGTGTGTTGTGTTCTGACGACAGTGATTTCACACTGCTTGCGTAGGATGGCTGCATTTGAACACTCTGCACCGTGGGCTGAAGGGGTTTGACTGTTCCCGGGAGCTGGTAAGCTGCATGGATACTGGGATATCCTCCCCAGGAAGGAGCTCCATTCTGGGCTTTGCTGATGGCTGTTGTCACTGTGTTCTCCAGGGATTTCAATATGTCTATTCCGCCTTTAGGACTATCATCTAGGTCCTCCTCTCTGAGGTATTGATACAAAGTTGTTGGCTCGAATTTATCAGTAGAGTCCTCACTCTCTTCTTTAATCTTTTTCTCTGTTTCGGTGACCACCAGCTTTTCCTTCTCTAGGTCTTTCTTTTCCTCCGAGTTTGTGGAGCCCGCTGGGGAATCAGGCTGCTTTTTAATGTTGGAGGCTGGTAGCCTTGTATGGGTGGTAGGTGGAAGAGGTATAGACTGTATTTTCTCCTCCACCACTGGGTCCAACACTAGCTGTTTGCCTTTTTTGGAAGCAGAATTGGTCACCTTCAAGAAATGACCAGTGACCATCATGTGAGCAGTGAGCTGCTGCAAAGTATCATGGGAACTGCCACATTCCATGCATTTCAGTATTTGGGCTTTGCGTGCCTCAAACTGCCAAGTGTAGCTAGCACCATTTTGATAGCCATAGCGGTTGTTCGGAGTCACGTAGGGGTTGGCAGTTTTCTGATCCTTTGCAGACTCACTCAGTGAAGCTTCTGCCGTGATTCCTGTTGGCTCAGGTGAACAAGGCGAAGCCAAGTCCTGAAGTGCTCGCTTTTTGGTAGAAGGGACCAATTTGGTGATGGCTGGTACTGGCTCCTTCAGAGGCACTTTCTGGTAATGCTTTGTTTTTATCATATGGACGCTGAGGTCCTGCAAAGACTCAAATGAATGCCCACAGTACATGCACTTCAGCACTTTCTGGGCATCCTCCTTGCCTTCCATTTCCATAAGCGATCGTTTCCTAGGCTTTGACCACCGCTTGGTCTTATCAGCTTCTTTATCTCTGTTGTCATCACGGTAATGTCCAGTTTCATTCATGTGCACTGTTAGCTCCACCAGCGTGTCGTAGGCTGCACTGCAGTCTTTGCATCGGAACTTGCTGGCACCGGTGAACACAGACCCATAGAGTTTATTGTTTTGCCGGTAAAGCTGTACCGTGCTGAAGAGACTCGGCTCGGGGAGAAGTCCATACGATGACGTCTGCTGCAGAGTTTTAGCCAATGCAGCTTGGTGCCAGTCATAACCCGAGCCACCGCTGTTACTATTATTATTACTATTACTAGTACTACTGGTGGTTGTACTGGTACTAGTGTTGGTACCAGTAGTACAAGTACTCTGGGAATTGGCATTGGTGTCAGTACTGGTCATGTTTTCATTCTGGCTGATTCCGTTGTTGCTGGTGGTTGGATTGGATTTCTTTAAGTCCAAAGCTAAACTGGACCAGCAAGTCTCTGAAAGCAAATTTGCATATACAGCTTTTATTTGTGCCAAGCTGTCCTGTGGATAGGAAACATTGTCTGTGCACTGAGGATCCTCTTTCTCTTCTTTAGAGGAAGTGCTTTTGAAATGGGCCAGCTGATCGCTGTTTTCACTAAACGGCGAACCATAGCCTGCATCCTGATTAGTTGCAGTGCTGACTGGGGAGTTCTGGTAGCTTTGAGCCTCTTTGATCTCCGCTTCTTCATTGCACAAATACTCATTCTCCTGGATGTCCAGAGACAGCCCATCATCTTCCACGCTGTCTTCATCTATTTCTGCTGCTTTCAATTCTTCTTCAGGAACATATGCTAAAATACAGGAGGGGCATGGGGGGAAACAAGAAAATGTTACTGAACACGCACATTTTACATGGCTCTCCTGCACTAAAAACAGTAACCATGAAGACAAATTTTGAAGATACATCCAAAACCCAAACTCACCATCACTCACATACTACTCCCTATAAATCCGCACACTCTGTCATGGTTACAGTTTGATACCAGTGATACTGAAGAATAAACTTTGACTTCAGCAGTAAAATATGTGCCAGGACCACAGTAAATGCCATAATATCAAAACTAAAATCAAACAAAGAGCCTACTAAACTAGTTTTTATCAACTTTAAAAAATGGCCTGGTACTGAGCTATATCTACTGCACTGCATATGTATGTGTAATGCGTTGCAGCTGGCCTGCATCGCTCAGACCATGACACTCAGAACCACTGACTTGACCAACTCTATCTTGTCAGTTCTGTCTTTTCTAGCAAACTGGCTTTAGCTACAACTTCAGGGGCCATTTCTGTGTCACCGATACCTGATTCTAATGAAGCCATACAGGGCAAGAGTGTCAAATCAGCTGTTCCCAGGGTCTCCTGGTGTCTGGCTGTACTGCGTCCATCTGAGAGCAGAACAGCTTTCATTTTTGAAAGGCAAAAAAAGAGAAGCAAGACTGATTGCTTTCTGAAATGGGAAGGATGTAGTTTGCCTCCTGTTATGATCTGATGTGGCTCCTGCATTTACCATTAAAAAAAACCAGCAGTCAGAAACTAAAAGCAAATGCTAGAGATTAATTTCTTAAAGCAACAAACAAAAACCTTGAGACATCCACTGCAGCTTGATTATTGGCTCATGGAAAATATAAAACTTGCCTATTGCATTGCTATCTGTGAAACTATATGATCTCACCAAACTATGTGTTTATCTATATCAAACTATTTGTTAAACTAGCAAATGTGATATTCATGAGCAGATGGCCATTACATCAAAACACATTTACTCCAAGGGCTCAATTCACAGAAGTGACTTACATGTACCTAAGTGATAAATGTATACTTTCATTGCAAAGCAGAAAACATAGTCACACACATTTCCCTCCAGTTTTGTAAAAGAAGCTTAAAGAAATCACAATGCCAATGGAATGTAGATAATTTATAAGAATGTCAAGGTAGAAAATACGGATTATGAACAATTTTCAGTAACTGAATAAAAAAGTGCCTCCTTGTCAGCTGAACTCTGCAGCAAGTGATGCTGAAATGTGTCCTGTGTCCTTTCATGGTACAATACTGAAAGCAAGCCAGAAAAGAGGCACTTCTGCTCCTATGTGGTATGCAGAAAATACGTATTATTATGTTAACAAAGCTGAGGTCTTCTTCAACTGGGGGGAGCATAAGTACAAGTTGAGCTTCTTTTTGTACACAGTTACTAACATATTCTGAAATGTCTTTTCTGAAAAATAAAAAGAATTTTCTTTCATTGCAATATCAATACTCTTTGAAACATATTATGGTCAGTACTGCATTATGTATTCACTTTTGCAATTCAGTCTTAATGCAGTCCCTAACTGCTTCAGCCTGATCTTTTAAGAAGAAGTAGGAAAATACTCTATCTAGTACTGGGGTTGTACTGAACCTCAAGATGCCCATTGTATTTTTCATCTGTCCCCTAAATGTCAATATTTTCAGACAATAATTTGACCTTTTAGTTTTTAAAAAAGTTCTAATCAGGGCCCAAACAGATAAATCAGCCTCAAGTGTTTTCTAATATGTTTAAAAGGACAGGTGAGTACTAAACACAATAAATAAAATTCAGAAATAATCCTGGAGTCAAAGGGCAGGAAGATGCCAGAAAAGCATTGTAAAACCAGATGAAAATATTCTCCAAAAGGCACTTTGTCCATAAAATGAAGAACAGAATGCAGAAGTAGTAAGATAATTCAAAAAGCAGCCAGCTTTGCTGCCTTGCAGCAATGCTGCTGTTGGAACTCTCTGCAGATATTTGAGGATGGTAGGACCGCTGCAGTTCTGAACTCCAAGTACACACATAGAATTCACTCCCACAGCTGCAGTCCAGGATCTCTTAGCCCTCTAATTCAACACACCTTTTTGCAGTAGTTTTTAACGGCAAAAGATAATACATTTTTAAGTTTCAGAAAAGCAAAGAACAGTTAAAGAATAATATGGTTTCTAATTTTGAAATTATTTTTAAATAGAAAATAAACCCATCTGAGACCTAAAATGCACAACAACGGGCAGTTACCATCTGGCATTTTTATTTAAAAAAACAAAACCAAAACAAGTACAAGCCAAAAACTGAAAGGACACACATTTTGAGCTTTTATGAACAGTTTTCTTCTCACTAACCACAGTGTAACTATGCCACTTTTCTCTAATTTTCACATCCCAATATTTTTAATAAGTAGGTGCAAAAAACTGTTGTAAGATGCTGGATGTTTCTGTAGTTGATACAGCATTTTGTAAAGATCCATATGAATTGTTTGCTTACATCTCTTTACTTAATTCTAAATTACATAAATAATTTTTTTATAATTGCTATATATAACCATCTATATATCTAAGTAGAAATTCTAATGATCCACTGCTATGTCTTTTATTTTTCTTTATTTTTACTATTCTCATACTTTTGCACTGCATCATAAAAATAAAAAGAGGCTAAACCACACAAGAAACATTATAACTACATGTAAGGTCCATGTTAAACTGCCAAAGCAAAGAAACCGAGTGTCAGGGTGAAATATCCATCTTTTACTCACTTCTATTCTTTGGTTTTGCTGAGACTACTACATGATTGAGTTCACTCCCTTACCAACATATACTGCAATATAAGGGTTAACAATGTACAAATGGCCAGAACAATGATTTTCTACTATTTCAGAATTTAAGCCAGTTCTAAATAAACCCTGAATTTGTATGATGTGCACACCTACATGTCTGTACATGTATCTAAAGTCACAAAGAAATAATGCTTCTTAACAAAAAAGAGACTAATTTATCTGTAATGTTTAATTTCTGTGACTGCATTAAAAAATAGTCTATGTAACTCCTCTGGTTATCATAGGATATAGACAATACCTGTACATTCAAGACTACTAATGCTAATGAGATGAATAGCAGCACACTCAACATATGGTATTTTGCAAGGTCAGTGCAATTCTCTAACTGAAAAGGTTTCTGTAAGAGCTAACAGAGAAGCAAACAAAAGGAAGAATGTCAATGTCTAAAAACATGTACATTTTACTAAAATTCTCACAGAAATTAGACAAATAAATAAAATTCAGTATTTTAAATACAGCAAAAATGTTACTATTATAATTACTTGCAGAGAGAAGTAATATATTCTACCTTAAATAAAAGCATGAGATGTTCAGATTCTAAATTACAAAATATAGACCAACAGACAGATTTCAGACAACATATCCTTCTGTGAGTGAGCAACTCTCAGCAATCTTCTCCAGACATTCCTGCATCTGCAAAGGTACTGCTGGTTTACACATGTCCCAAAACCACACAAAAATATCAAGAGCAGATATAAACAATGATCCTCCTCAACAATAACTATATTCAAAGTATAAGAAATTACAGAACATAGAGTCATCTTTTCTCTTCTTTCTCATTTGTGTCTAGACAGACTGAGGGCAAATGCAAGGTGTAAAAGGGGGAAAAACCTTCAAATTCCAGACAACTAAAAAGTTGGAGGGGAGGGGGCATTTTTTATTTCTTTTCTTCCTATTAAGTCTTGCTATCATTTTTTTGTGCCTATAAAATGTGCCTTCTGGATGCCAATGCCTCCCCATAGATATACTGTCATCTTTGAGCAGTGTTAAAAGCTGTGCATTCTAATCTAAGTGGACATGAGATGCTATATATTGTACATGTGAGTAGCACAGCACATTGTGTTTGCTTCAGTGAGAATATTTACACTATAAATACACATCCATTGTTTGAAAAAGCAGACAGAGGTCTGAAACGTAAGGCTGTGGTTAAAAATACAAATATTCTCACACGAAACCTTTCCACAACCTTGGAACTATGCTTTTGAAGGAATCTGTCTCTGCAAAGGTACTCTTTTCCACTCAAAAAAGGATTCAAATTACTTTGAAAAGCACCAAAAGTAATTATTGTATTTGGTTTTAGTAGTCTACAAAATTAAACACAGTAAGCTCTTCAAGACCCAATTTTAAATCCTCCAAATAAATAAATGTATTCAGAAGAAACACCTAAGCAGTGAAGGTCACAGTTCAGTAAAGGAATTGAATACTGAAATAATTTTCACTGAAATACCTATTTCATAGTTTTGACAAATAGGGATAGGTTTAGGTCTAAAATTCTTCACTAAATCAGGGCCTACTCTGTGATTAAACAATAGTGGCACAATGTGAGTGTTCACCATTCTTCAACAGATGTATTGCCACAGCTTCTAATATTTACCCAGCCAACAGGAGACAGCAGCTGCAGAAGTTTTCACAGCCTACACTGTCACCTTTCACAAACTGCACTCCAGGCTGGGGGTGATTTTCACTGCACGCAAGAACACATTTCATATCTTAGGAAAAAAAAGGTACAACTAGAAAAGACAATCTATAACCACACATCTCCCTCATTACAGAAAAACAAGAGGCAGACGAAAATACTCAAATCATTTACAGACACATTTCCAGAATAGAGAGTCATGAGAGTTTTACAGAAGAATCCAAAATCTCACATTGTGAGAGTTTAACATGCGTGCTGGAAGATTTGCGAATCTTCTGTATTAGTATATACAAATGTTCATACAAAATTCTGGCACAGATGCTACAAATCCGTGTGCATGTGTGTTTCTGTATTACAATGTCACTATGGTGGAAAAATATGGCTTAGTTATGACAATGGCTGAGGAGCAGCAGAGAATATGAGACAACCAGATAACCTTACTACAGAGGTTTGTATCTTTCATTTCTAATTGCAGCAAAATGGGGGGCAAAATACTAGAACTGCCTACCCTCTAATTCTAATGCAATGGTCTGAAAAGTAGATAAGGTACTGTAAGAAGAACAACCTCCGTGCTTCTAGCGGGTTGAATGATAACCCTTAAAGGCATCCCATTAAAAGCCAACAAAAAGATTCTTCACCTCTTTCTCTTCTCTCCTCTATCCCCTTCAAATGAATGCTGCAAATTATTAGCCAACGCTGGCAATTGGAGAATGAAGCAGCTTGCATGTGGGTATATTTTCACAGTGATTCTAATCTGAGAAATTTACTTGCTCTTCCCCTTCTATCTGATAAACTATACATTCAAGCATTCTCATTAGTGTTCAGATCACCAAAGAGAGCTGGAGATGAATCAGTCCATCCACCCCTCCTCTCCCTGCTCTGTCGAGATTATTTCATTGAAATGTTCATTTTCATCCCTGCTGGCAACATTAGAATGGAAGTATTTAACCTGTTTCCATTACTTATACAAATTACCATTATGGGGTAGGACAGATGTTAGAATCATGCCACATAACTGACTTCCATACATTCTTTACAGGGAGGATAAGAAGAAGGAAAGCTGTTAGATCATATTATCCAGTCTCAATAATGTTCTCTCTCCTCCCAGATTCATTAACTTCCAACATCAACGTTTCCCTTTCTTTCTGTGTGAAAATGCTCCGTCTCCTTGAGCTCATTTAATTTGGAGCAGGAAATCTTTGTCAGAAATAATTTTTTGATCAGGTGCTCTAACTAAGGGGCGAAGGGGGGCTGGGGAAAGAATAAAGAAAAGGGGGGAAAAAACCCAACACCTTGTCGAAAATGTTATTTCTCTAACATGGATGATGAAAGAGAAGTCAGTTAAGATGCTGGTACTCAAAGATGGCTGTCACTTCAGATAGGGGATGGCACAACTCACCTAGACAGGTGACGCTTTGGTGGAGAAAAGGCTTGCTGCATTATTGAGAGCACCAAAGATCAGGATGACAAAGACTGTAGGCCAGGGTGCCTGGGGCTCCTAGAGAAGTGACTTCAGCAGGCACATGGATTTCAGCCTCCATTTGCATCACTAACTAATAGTGAAGTACAAACCAAAAGTTCAGTGATTAAAAGACAAGCACATGGTTACAGATGGCAAACACCTGAGTCACCATCAGCACTAATTTTCTATTCATTTGAAAAGAACATGGGAAAAGCTCAAGGTGTTTTAAGTTAAAAGGAAAAAAAAAAGATTTTATTACAAATTACTTATTCAAAAGGCTTTCCTGTTCAACTCCCTATTTTCCTGCTGAATTATCTTCCTGCCCGCCCCTTTAATGCTTGCTGAAGGCTTTGTGATTTTGCCATCCCAGAATATATCCTTGCACTCTGAAGTAGCTGAGAATCACTGCAAAATGCATCAAATTTGCCAGCCCTTCTCACATGAACAGGTT